>NW_009616930.1:20453-33290 GCF_000690535.1 Cariama cristata
TCTTCTCCTCCCTGGTTGCTCTGGGGAAGCAGCTTCAGACCCTCAGGCCAGCAGTGTCCCCTCTCAGGGTCACACAGCGCAGGAGTTTTCAGCCGGGAGCACAACAGGGATGGAAAGGCTGCAGATCACACAAGAATCACAGGATCGATGGGGTTGGAAGAGACCTCTGGGATCGTCGAGTCCAACCTTTGCTCTAACATCCCCATGTCAACTAGACCATGGCACTACTAAAGTAGTGTAAAACAGGGAGAAACGCAACGATAAGAGTCTCACAGACTCCCGTAATCAAGAGAAACGAGGATAAAAATGTCTCGGTCTGTTCATGCCCATTAAGAAGTCTCAGGTGCTTTTCGCACTGCAGTGCCACAAGGCTTTTCGGAAGGACTCGGGGTATTTGTCTGCTCTGGCAGCCAGAACAGGCGGCGCTGCACAGGCGGCAGCACAAATCAAGCTCCAACACTCGCTGCCAGTTCAGGCAGAAGTGAAAACAAAGGGGAAAGACGGGAGTTAGCAGTTGTTGCTGTGTTGTGGGGCTGTTAGAAGCTTATTTCAAGGACGGGTGCTTAGGAAGTTGTGGCCTGAAGGTACAAAGCCTTATTGCAAGGAAGGATTTTATTCTTTCCTGAACGCTGCCCGTCTGCTTGCACAGAGGCACAGTGCCTTGCAGGAGGCTTTGAACCGTGACATTTAAGTTGCCAAAGTGTCCCCTGAACTCATGCCAGACCTTAGCTGTGGTTTTTACCACTCCCACCCAACGTCATGCAAGCTGGTCCACGAACATAAACATTTTTTCTCAGCTATTGAACATCTCAGCTATTTCCAGACACACGTATACACTTACAAATCCAAAAGGTAAGTACATGTATTCTTAAAACCCGCAAATCGGTGTATCCTTAGTGCACCTAGTGAAGAAAAAGGTAGGTCAGAGGGCTGCTGCAAATAGCCAGATGAAAAGGCTGTTCAGACAAGCCCCGGGCTGCTCCTTTCTCTTGCATCGTAAAGGACAAGAAAGGGACGTTCCACCACACCCTTCGCTGAACCCTTGGCTGCAGACTTGGAAGGGTTGTTTAGGTTTTTCATCAGCTACTCTTAAAGTCTAAGTAACTCCAATAAACGCTGAAAATAAGGGACAAATCTCCCTCTCTCTCTGCAGAAATGGTAAATACAGGTTGCGGAGATTTCTGGTCTCTCCCTGTCTCAAGCAGCTCTTTTAATTAGCTCAAATGAAACCCTAGAAAATGAACATCAGCCTTTGTGTTCCAGAGTTTCCGTGGGTTGCTCTTGACTGGAGGTAGAAAACCAAGGTGAAGTGTGTGTGCTTTGAAGGGGGACCAACCAACCCGGGTGACCTGGCCAACGTTCCCTTTTTAAGCACAAGAGAGACTACCCTCCGTTCGGAACAACCATTTGCATGCAACAGGGTTGTTCGACGTTGAAGAGCTGATTTCAGGGCCTGTTGCTGTGTAGCCTAATAAATGGCACAGAATGAGCCTGGTACGGCACCTACCATGGCTGTTCTTCCAAAACTCACACACGTGCGGCTTCACACAGAGAAGGTCAGCAAAACTCTCCCAGCCAGGACTCCAGGCCCTCAAGTGCCTTTCCAGTGGTCCTGGGTCTCCTTCTCTCATGTCTTAGCGTTCCCTAAAGGGAGCCCCAAGAACAAACCTTCTGTGACCTCCTCTACTGACCTGTTATCTCCACAGCTCTTTCACACGATTAGGCCACTTGTAAAAGGTTTTCTCACCTCTCCGTATCTTCGAGAGGAACTCTGGACCATAAAGCTGCAGTGCTGACCCTCAGCTCAGGGGTGAATCCATCCGATGGGGGTGATGGGCAGTGTTTGAGGCCAACGGGCCATGCTGCAAAGCAGAATTCATCCCAGTTACTGGCAGACTACAGTCACTGTTGCCGATTCTTGGGGATTGGGATTAGTGATTTCCGCTTCTAATTTGTTCATTTTCTAATCTGTTCATCTTCTAGACTGCAACAATTCTGTCCAGCCCAAAAGACGCACCTTCTTTCCCTCTTCTTCTGAAGCAACAAACCACAAACTTGATGTTTGCCCAGTCTGTCTTTCACATTTGTCATAGGCATGTTTGCATTTCTGCTGTAACAGCATCTTTTCCGAGTCTTTTGTGTTCCTGTGGCGACACACTGCTGTTGCTTTTAATAAAAATGAGTTGTGTGGCTGAAGCAGGCCACGATGACTGCAGCCATCAAGGCCCTCTTTAAGGCTCCAAATGCTCACTTCTCTCTCATGGCTCTGGAAGCCGTTTCTTTTCCCAGCACATTTTCCTGTCCTGTGAAACCAAGAACATTTCATACCTGGAGCAGAGCTGAACACAACCCTGGACATCTGCTCAGAGACTGCAAAATTGGTCCATTCTGTATGGCCTCTGCTTTTGGTTGCTGGAAATGTCTTCACCAGCGGTGCTTCCCCAGCTTTGCTTATTTTCTTGCAGAGTGCAGCTCTTTGGATGCATTTCCAAACGGTCACTTATGGTTTCACCGTCTCTCGCCTGTACACATAGCAATTCCTCCTCAGAAGTTTTAGCCAGAACAGGAGACCAGCTGAACAGACCAACTGCCACATCCATTTTATACAGTAACCTCCTCCCCTTGGTTTCCAAAGCAGCAAAGATACTACAAAACCCAGAAGTGTTACATTAAATTGTTGTCTTTGTTCTGCTTCTACACACCGGCTTTTCTTGCCTCTTTGAGATCCCTTTCCACCTGTCGATTCCCAATTTCATCATACAACACTGAACAATAATTTGTCCGCTTTTCATTATTTCTTCCAACTATAAACGGTGAACCGTGAGGTTTGTCTTACTCGTAAGGTACTTTGACACCAGGTGATTAAAAAGTGCACGAGAAGAAGTAGATACTGTTATGCCCCATAATCCAGGTCAAATGTGGGAATTCCAACATGGTAATTCATGGTAATTCCAACAGTCCCCCAAACAGCCTACAATTTCTAAGAATCTAATGATTCCACCTCTCTTCTCAGGTGGAAGTCCAATTAAGTTTTCCTAATACAAATGCTATAAAATGTATGGACTTCTCCCTTTTAAAAACCATTCGATGTGGTGACGCTTCTTTGATAAATTGGCGTCAGCTCACAGGACTCTCGCTGAACAGCGCGGACTTGCCTTTACAGCACTATACTTCTCTTCAGTGTAAATGCAGAGTGCCTCCCACCTCCTTCCCTGAAAATTTCTCTGCCACTTTTTTGCTGCTCCCCACTAAAAGATCTGGCACCGAAAAGAAATAATTTCCATAAAACTCAGAAAACCCTTATCACGATATACCCCGAAGCCAGGAAGCACTGCCCTCCAAACCCACGGCGACCCCCAGGTTTGGCTGTTCGCAGGTCTAAGCTACAACCCAAAAGCCCCCATTGTAGCGCAGGCAGTATTTGCAGATGACCTGGATACGGTCACGTTTGTGCATATGTGGACGCAGCTTTTATCACGCAAAAGAGTACAGAGTCAGTCTGCCTCCTGACCCCCAGCTAGAGTGGAAGATCGCCTTTTTCAAATTATTTGGATGGGAGAGAACTCTCTCTAGGGCTGCAAAGAAACATCAGCATTTCTAAAGCTAGCCAGGTCAGGTCAAAAACCTGAAACCATAGCATGAAAACTGAGTTAAGCAATAAATTACTAGAAACCTCTAGAGGCGGAGGAGGAAAGGGAGGCAATCTTGGCTCTCAGTATAGCCCCACGGAAGCAGCCAGCAAACAAGCAATGCTTTCCCTCTAATTCAGACTCCTTTCTGTCGAGGTACTAACTAGGATATGGGTCCCACTCAAGAAATTAAAACCTGCAAAAAGACTCCGTAAGCAGCAGCCTGTTCGCTTTTCAGCTGGATGACACAGCGAGCCTTTTAGAGCTGACCAAAAGTACAGGCAGAGCAAAAAATTAACACTCACGTATAGAGATAACCACAGCAACTATTTCACCAACCTTTACGCTGTAAGGAGAACCTCATTCTTTCCTTTACAGCTTTACATAATAATTTCTAGCTGAATCGCACAGGTCAGTTTGGGAGCTGATAGTGCAGGGTATCTGTATGGAGAGGAGTTTTCAGTGATGTGCGTTAGCCAAACTCCCTTCATCATGCGGCAATGCCACAGAGAAAGTACCGGAGAGTTACTGGTCTCCCACAATTTTCTAATAATTACTTTTGCCCTCTATCTTTATTGACTAAAGTCTCTGATTAACAATGTAGTGCAGTAGCTCTATCTTAAAAAAAAACCCCAAAACCAAAAACCAAAACCAAAAAAACCGTTGACCAACAAGTTAGAAATATTCCACAGCCAAACAAGAATCTCATCCTCTTTCACAATTGATTTTTAACCCAAAACGAAGATTGTAACTACACTTTCAACTTCTCATAGGGAAGTCAGCAGAGCCACAAAATACTCGCCGCATCTTTGTATTTTCTAGATCTGTAACTGAACCTGGATTACCTGTACCCTTTTCTGTTCTTTTTCACATAACTTTTAATCACTAAGAAGAATACCAGACCAATGACGATTTATTCATCCTCAACCATTCCGGTATCCCTTTCCACTCCCAAAGTCTGATATTTATTAAACTCAATTTTCTACATTTTTAGATAGAGGACTGCTTCTTCCAGTCATTCTGATGAGCCAGGGACTAGGTCAGACAAACTGATTCTGCATCCCTCTACCAAGTATTTCTACCGTGTCCAGGACAACCACTGTGCTCAAGACGGCATAGGTAAGTCCTGATGTAAAAACATGGTCGTTAGGCAGGATCATCTAGAAAGTTTATATTCAGCTCGGCTCCAAAACGTTCTCCCTGTAACTGTACCAGGTTCATTAAAGGTATTGCCCTTCCTCACATACGTTACGTACATTACAGCTCATACTGCACGTTAACCAGTCAAAATACCAGAGCTGTCATTTAATTGCCCGTATCTTGACAAACCACTTTTTTTAAAAAAAAATGCATGTCCCACCAAAAAGGTTTTTCCTTAGCTTGGCATTAGCTGGACTCCGTGAATTAGATCTACAACGTTCTTTGGCAGATGCTCTGCCCTGAACCCCTCCATGTTTTTTTATTTCAATACTGTTACACATCATCAGTTTGCTTTGTTCCAAGACCGATTCAGAAGAGTCAAGAACATCACAACCCCAGGTAAAATCCCCACTCATACCTACACGACACACAGATTAGTGACGATGGCCACCACCTTCTGCAGTGGCAGCCGAGACCACTTTCTCCTGTGCTGCACAACCTCACTATAAACTCCGCAGTAGTCTACGCCTTGGATTTCCAAGTGTACATTACACACGCAGTAAAAATCCATGAGGAGTATACCAATCAGCACCTCCTGGTATCGAGATATGCTTGCTGTACGTATCCCAGGGCCTCCATCAGTTCCTGCGGGAGGAGTCCCTTTATCCTCATCTCCAGCTGAACAGCTCCTATCAACATCCTTTGCCTGCTGAATCCTTTGCATATCCTTTACGGAAAACTGTCATCTTTTCTTTGACCTTGTTCAGCAGCGTTGACTCACTCAGGTTAGTTGTTGGAGCTTCCTTTTTAAATGGCAACCGTGCACTTTGGAAACACTGTTAAACCACCACATACGTTTCCCAGCAACCTGGTGTAAGTCTCTTTCCTTCCAGAGATCCTGATGGGAGTCAGCGTGGAGAAACACTTTGCAAATGAGGTGCCTTATCCAAACTCTTCATTAGCTCACTCCTCATCCAAACAGATAATTCCCAAGGGGCTGGCAGGCCACTCATTTTCCTCTTTACACAATCTCTGCGTTTTAATGTTCTGCTGCAGGTCATTTCTGCTCCACAAATTCTAAATTAGCCAAGATTTCCAAACCTTTTCAAGTTTGGGGTATCCGTGATATCAAGCTGTTAAATTGCTTTTGCAGGATGGAGCCGGTAAACGTTTTGTACAACAGCTTTCAGAATCCACTCAGGCACTTTGTATCTTCTGAGCCAGAAGAAATTTTTATTTCCAACTGGATTTTCTGACTGCTCTGGATCGTTTCCAGGTTCTCCCACAAAGCCATTACACATTGTTTTAGATTCCTCCTGGCTTGGTTTTAGAGAATCGTGGTAGCTCTGGTTTCTGTAAAGAGTTGACCAACAAAGATGACCAACTCGCAAGGCCCCTCTCTACCCTTTCCTCCGACAACAGCACCGACGGGGGGGGCTAAGCGGCAGCCGATTTGAAGGGTTTTAAGCACTCCCCACTGAGAAATACTTCTCATGGAGTCAAGTGTGATACCATTGATTTATTTGCTCTGCGTGACTCCCACTACTTTCCAGCCATGGTGCAAGAGGAGCTATTGAATCTCCACAATTGCCATGAGCACCCCCAAGGAAAACCTCCGAGACTCCCCCCACAGCTACCCGAAAACCTCCTCCCTCTGCTGCGTGACACCACCCTGAAGAGCCACGAGTACCACATTCGGCAGTCTCACCACATGCTCCCCTGCTGTTGTAGTACCACAACGCTGATTCTTCACCAACATACATCAATGCAATAACGGTAACTATCTTTTTTTTTTTTTTCCAGAACAGGTAGAATAGAACAGACACTAGGAAAAAAAAAAAACAATTTTTATTCAGTTGAAAAGAAGTCATTTACTCAATCACATAACTATGCTAAAAATGATTTTTTTTTTTTTCTGACTACACCAGCAGTTAAATATTTTCAGCACCAATTCAGGACACATTAGTGACATTTATCACAACAGGTCTATTTCTTAATGTAGAAGGACATACTAACTTCAGTAGCTGCTACTGGGAAAGGAGTAAGCAGAAGACTGCCCTTTCTTTCCAAACACTTATCAGTGAGAGCAGCAACTTCTAGAAATAAATAACTGCCAAATTATCTCCCAAATCTTTAAATCGATCTTTTAAAAATAGAGTTAAAATAGATATCTTAATATGAGCTATCATAGATTTTATCTTTTATGTGCTGAATACTCCGAAATGCGAGTAGTTGAGCAAGCATCCAGTACATAACTTTTTAAAATAGTTCTTCCCTCCCCACAATATCAACCCCATTTTTTTTTTTATCCACGTCATGCTGGTTAGATCCCTATCTCTAGTGACTTCCCAGTAAACACCACACTGTTTGATATCGCTAGGATATGCTACCATCCTATGAGTGAAAGAAGTCAGTGACCTGGTGAAATACCACCAACTCACACGAACAGAAAATTCATCCAGTCATTGGCTTGTTATCTCTGAACATCAAACAAATCCTAAGCTTTAATTCTGAAAAGCTTTTGCGGTCTTCCTCTTGCTGGGCCAGTTCAGAAGGTCATCACTGAAGGCAGAACTGATGAAGGCAAAGAAACCAAAAAGCAGCAGATAGTACTGTCTCTCTGTCCTTTTAAACAAATCAAGTTCGCACAAAACAAAAGGAGACAAGGTTAAAATGAAGTTTATTAGTTTTTTTTGGTTTTTTTAAGCTTTTTTTATATAAAACTGTTTGTGAAACAGCTATTTTATTCCCATGGCAGAGTGACCGCTGAAAGATGCACTAACCCCTTTCTTAAGGCCTTAACAAGAAAAGATTATGATTTTTTTGTTGTTGTTCCTTAAACCCAAATGTTTTAAAATTACATAATTTACAAAAAAAAAAACCAAGCCCCACCCCAAATAACCATATAGTGTAGGCTGTTACACTGACATTCCCTCTTCCTTCCTCAGGAAAAGCAAAACATGAAATAAAAAAAAAGGGCTAAGTGGATTTTCCCGATCAGTTTGAAGATACATTGACTCCACCAACATTCAGACTTCCTTTCCAGTTCCCCAATCTGGCAGGTAAACCATCTCTCTTCCTCTCACCTGCCTTCAAAACCGAAGGCAGCTTCTTGGAATGATTTGGGGATGCACGTTGTTGCCACCACGGGCAGATACTCCTTTCCCCCACACGGTACAGGCGTTCCCACACGAACAAGGTGTACGGGATCTAGCGAGCAGCAGCTACCTCTTACTTCATGAGTCCCATGACCTAAGAGCCTTCAGATGTTTTTCAAGCTTCCACTATTAATATATAGTGTTTCTCAAAAATTATAACCTCCCTACCCCACATACGCAAGTACTGACACCCCATCACCTGCGACCATCCAAGCCTTCCTCCCACACCCTACAAACAATTTATCATGATTTTATTTGCCTTTTAAAATTGAACTTCCTTGGATGTTGTGAGAAAGAACGCCAAGAGGAGACAAGTCCTGTCTGGACTACTCCCAATTCTGCTGTTCTTTCCCACAAAATGTTAGGCTCCATGAGCCTTGCTTTGATTTTGGATTTAATACTTACTTTAGCTACAGTTTTCTTTTTTAATTTATATGGGGTTTTGTTAATTTTAATCAAAAGCATCAAAAGGGATATAGCGCACCTTTCATTTAAAACAAAGTCTTTAAATATATATATATATTTATCCCTCCCTCTTTAATTCCCCCCACCTGTTTCCTTTTTCCCCCTCCCCTTCCCACTGTCACTATGGAGATTGTGTCCATGGAAACAGCTGGTTCAGACTCCTTGGTCAGATTCTGTGATGTCATCAGTCTTGAGTGTGATGTAAGAATTTATGAAGGAAGTGCTGGCATTGGCAGGCACGTCGAGAGGGGGCATGGCTGCACAGTGGGAGAGATTCCATTCAGTCACGAATGTCCACCGCTTTTTATCTCAACAGCCTAACCTGAAAAACAAAGCCAAACAGTAGCATTGGAATGGGTCCTTCCCTCCGCCGGCCAACACGCCCCGCCGGCTTCGGAAAAAGCCCCTCAGCAGCCAACCACAGCAGTAACACCGACAGCTCTTTAGTTTTGTGGACTGAAAACGGATGGAAGCACAACGGCAAGAAGTTCATAAAAGCAAATCCGTGTGATAAAAAGTAGTAGTTTAACAACCGGCAGAAAACAAAATAAGCCCAGTTACGGCAGAGGTCCAGGATGACAGGACGATCCGTGCCACGACGATGGCACAGCGCTCTGACAGAGCGGCTACCTTCAGCAGCCAGAAAGGAGCTCGTTCACCTCATGTTCGCTCCGCATCTTGACTATGACAACTGGAAACGGAGGGGCCAAGCACGTTCAAATGTGATGACGGCTTCTGGGATGGCACGCTGCCCCCGGGCACCAGGCCCAAGTATTTTCATACGGGTCACCAAGCTACCATCTGACAGTAATTATCAGTGAAATGTCGCAGATAGTGAAACCGGTATCAAAATTACAGGAGTCCGGCCACAGGAACCAAATTTGGGAAATGGCTAGATTTCACAAGCTAAAGGTAAAGCTGCAGTTAAATTAAATGGAGGGCGGGTAGTATTTCTTTCTGTTGCTTTTTTGTTGTAATTGTTGTAACTGTAAAGGACTAAGTGTGGGCTATCTTTCAAGACAAAATGTGGAAACATTCAAGTGCTTGGCACGCTCGTTCTCCCTGTCCAGAAATTCTCTGAGGCGAAAAAATGAACTTCAGGAGTTTGCTAAATTGGTGGAGGCTCAGTTCAAAACAGAAACTGCAAATAAAGTTAAGATTTCATTTCTCTAAGCTACGGTTCTCATTCTTAATCTGCACCGCCGAGAAAGCAAAGCTTGAAATAATATATTCCTTTCTTCCCTTCTCCCAGAACACAAGTGAGCCCAGAAGCAATTTGTTTATTTAGTAAGGTTACTTACTTTGATATAACTCAGATAAATCCCTCCCCACCGGCTAGTGAGCCTGGGAAAAGGAAAAAAGCTTGCAACAGAAGCGATGCACATGGAAAGCAGTTAACGGCATTAGAGGTGTGCCTGGGAACGAAGTAACACCCATGTTCATTCATAGCTGGCAATTAAACTCCAGGAACCCTAACTAAGCGTGATACAGAAGTCAATGCTGTTCTGATTATCAGCACGCTAATTAGATTACATCCCAGCAAGCCTACCTCTCCCTCTGCAAATATCCCCTCATACAGGGGTGCCAGGCTAAGAGCGAAGAAAGTCAGGCGAGTACGTATAAAAAACAGAGGGGGAAGCCATGGAGCTGCAGCTGAAGGGGAAAGGTGGGGGCTCCTAGAGAGTTCAGGCAGCTGGCCTTTGTGGTAGTCATTACTGTGCAACCGCGAGCCCTCGCTGACGGAGTGTCAAGGCCGTGCTGCCGTCTCTGGCTCCCGTACAACTGCAGCTTGCCCATGCCTGGAATCGGTCCAGAGCATTAGGCGCTGGCTCAGAGAAGAAACGGGCTCAACGCAGAGTCAGTCCTTCCCCGTTCCTGGACAGGATCCAGAGCACCAGACTCAACTCTCACAGTCACTCTCCAGATCTGGATTTGATCCAAATGTTCTAGAGGCAACTGGCTCAGGGAGAGAGAAGCAACAGAGATGGAATACACTGACTTGCCTGGATGTTATCCAACATGCAGGATTCTTCTTCACTTGCTGGGCCGAGGAGTGAACCAGGACTAAACCAGCCCAATAATCCAACAGCCGAGTGCCCCTTCTGTCTTACACTAAGGCCAGCAGAAGGGCAGCTCCTGTACTACCAGGACTGCTACACAATTCCTCTAAACTTCTTTAATTACCACAGTAATGCAGCATTTTTTTTTTTTTTTAAATAATTGGATCTTTTAGACTTGTATGATTTTTATTTTGGGATGCAAGGTCAGGTTGGAGAACTTCACTTTTAAGACATTCTCAGCATCAAGAGGGAGAGGCTCAATAGGACCTTCAGGTAAGAACTGTTTGAGGCAAAAGTGGATTTGGAAAGACATGATGCCTTAGAGAGATGTCTACAGCACACAGTGAACATGCTGCAGAGATTCCACAGCCTGCAAGGTCTTAAGCCAATACATTCCTATGATGTATTAAAAAAAAAAAAGTGAGCACTGGAAAATAATGCAGGAAACAAAGCTGTGTAAACATCTCTGGGACACAGTAACATTCAGCAGCGCCTTAAAGAAATGGCCCAAAAAATCATCACTGTGAAGACTTCTCTAGTGTCAAACAGTTGTAACAGACACCTTGTCTGTGAGACCACCATCCTGTTTTAACATTGTGAATTACATTGCCTTTTCCACTTTAAAGAAAAGAGAAAAAGCTTAAAAGAATCCCAATGACCTTTCCCATGGAAGGAAAAAGTTACTCAAAGAATGAACTTTAAATACTGTTCGCATGGTAACTGTTTTAACAACACTCCAAAGCCAAGAAAAAATGCTGTTAAAAATGGAAAAAAAAAAATAATCATCACAGAATACAGCAGAGCTAAACCAAGTCAGCAGTCAGTCTACAAAGTACTTATATGAAACCCTACCTGCCTTCTGCTACTGCACTAAAACCCAGAATTCTCTGATTAATCTCTCATCCTTCACAGAAAACACCGTTCAAGTAGTACTCCATAATTACTTAACTTGAGAGACAGGTAAGATTTTAAGGTAAGGGAGATGCCTGGGAAGGAAGGGAACGGCAGTGAGGGACGGGGATTGTTATAATCAGCTCAGAGAACAGACATGAAAGAGCAACGTCACCTGCATGACTGCAAGAAAAAGAGAAGCAACTAGCTTGAGTAAGAAATGCAACCGAGCAGTGAAACGAAGGCAAGAGACCTGCTGGTGCTGCAGTTTATGGGATAGGGTGCCAACAAGTATTAATTTGAAACCAAACACTTATTTAATTTAGATCCCCCTGTTGCCATCGAATGCAATGCACTTGGTGGAAATAAGAAATCCCAACCTCATCCCACTCCCTGGGTGCTAACTCCCATCTCTCTGCTACTCCCTCCTTGTGCCAGGGTATTTCCCCAGCCACACAACGAACCAGATTAGGAAAATGACCCACGACAAAATGTAGTTTCAGACAAATTGGCTGTATGAAGGTTGGGACCAGACAAGGGAGGAGGCAGAGCAGCGGGGGAGCTGGGGCACGAGAGCACAAGTGCCGCTTTCCGCAGCACTGCTTACGGCAACTCCAGCCCGCCCCGGATCCCAAGCGAGGGACCAGAGTAAACATTACAAACTGAGGCCATTGTGGCCGTTTGTGGATATAGCTCCACCTTCTATCACCCACGTCTGTTTGCAAAAGAGAGGAGAATGCTGGTCTGAAAGGAACGTAAGGGGCTCCTGATAAGTAAATTAATCTTATCCCTCTATTTACATTTCCAGAAATCAGGGGAATCAAGATTACAATAATCTTGAACTCATCAGTATCATTAATTCTTCGTTACATTCAAAATTTAAGTTACTTTGATGAATTTATTTATTTATTTAAGCTTGCTATTAACTACTCTGAGACTTGCAGAAAAAGCCTTTCAGATCCTTATGGACGTGATCATGGCAGTATGAAAGGAGATTTCTGCCCCTGGTTTAGCTGAGAGAGTAATCAGGCAGTTGTAACAGCTAACAAGCTTTGCCTTTCACCACTAAACAGAAGGAACCGCTGCGGAAATACAAACAAGTGAAGTCCCTAGCCTGAACAGAATGGCAGCAGGGAAAAAAAAAAAACAAACCATGAAACGGTTATTACCAATTTTCTGAATGCACACAAGAGCACCTTGATTTCTCATAGAAATGGGGAAGGCACTGGAGGTAAGGAGCCACAGAAGCAGGCAGGTGGAAACTGGAAGCTCTCCCCAACTCACCTGTGCTTGCTTTTATTTCCATTCCCAGGAGTACACTTCCCCCCTCACCCCCGCTCCGACTGCTCTGTGCTGAGGCTGCCTTTCACCATCTTGTTCTGCAGGGAGGGAAGAGAGCAAGGAAGGAGGGGCTGAGGAACCAGCAAGCCAAAAGGAGGAGGAAAAAGGAAAATGAGGGAGAGCAGGAAGACAGGGGGAGGGACAAAAGACATC
>NW_009616930.1:33321-37102 GCF_000690535.1 Cariama cristata
AGCGAGAGAGAGAGAAAGAGAAGTCAGTATTGGAACCAGACATAGATTTTTCAGACAGAGTTTTCCCTGTGACAAAAGCAGGCAATTCCACAAAAGTAAAGAGTTTGGGACACAAAAGCCTGGTTAATTTTAAGAAACACAGAATTTAACACAAAAAGGTAGAACAAGCTGAGAAATAGCACTTAAAATCGCCCCACAGATGGCTTAAGACAATTCAAGACTGCAGTGCCACCGAACGGCGAGGCATCCCATCCCCTTTGCATCCTCCTCAGTGCCTCGGCATCCCCAGCAGTTCTGTTGCGACGGCACTTGCTGCGATGCAGACACACAGCTAGTTGGATTTGTGAGAGGAAGCTAACCCATCAAAAGATGATTAGTTTTCAGACAGCGTTTTCCCTGTGATAAAAGCTGCTATTTTGCAAAAGTAGCACATTCAGGACATGGATGGCTGAAGCATCAATGCTGACAGAAGGAAATGGGAAAGCTCACTGGGGAGGACCGGGAAAGGCAGGACCAGTCCCTCTGGACTTCGCTTGCTTATGCCTGAAGCGTCAAGCAGAGTTAATGAGGGAAGAAGCACCTTTGCTCTCCAGGAGCCACTTACTATGATGAGGTGTATTTACCGATGTGAGACGTGGACTGAAAAAGGATAAAAGGCACTATACCGGGGGACTTACTCAGCGCTAGAGGACTTATAAAGTTAGTTCTTCCACCCACTAACTACAGAACAGAAGAATGAGCTATAAGACAGCTACTCATTAGATACTAATGTTAAACCGCTGTTACCTAAAAATACAGTTTTAAATGGTCTAATCTAAAGTCCTTCTTCCTCTCAATTGCTCATGTTCATATAATGCAGAAAATTGATGCAGTTTGTTCTCCAGTCATTCCAGAGCGATGGTTTTCAACCTTCCCGTTCCTGCCTCGCAACTGGCTGGAACTCCCCTACCATGAAGGAGCAGGGTGATCTTAGATTCTGCCCTGCAGAAGGATTTGGAACAAACCAGTAATGATCCGTGAAACACAGGGCAAGGGCAGAGTCACACGCAAGCAAAGAAAACTTGGCTTGACTTCAAACAAACGATTCATGTCTTTACTAAGCAAAAGCCAACAAATTTCAGCATCTAAGCAAGGCTGCTGGTGTTGAATTTCCATTTTCAACGCAACACAGAAAATGATCTGCAGTGCGATAGTTTTGAATAAAATTCAAAATTCTATTGCCTCATGAAGTACCTTTATCTACTTAATTGGCAGTTTTCCCCCTCCCGCCCCCCAAGATTACTTTAGAAAGCAATGTGCCCGCTCAGTATCTTCTCCGGGAGGCTGGATTCTGTAAAACGGTTGTTTCCTTTCACGATTTAAGCACCATCACTGCAAGTACCTATATACAGCAGCAGTGACTCAAGCCAGCTATGAAAAGCTTTAACACCATGTTTCCCTGTAATACTTCAGGCAATGGGCAGCAAAAATAAAACAGCCCTCAAAGACCTGACCTTCCTATTCTCTTCAGTCAAGTATCCAAAGTTGGGCAGAGAGTGGCACTTAGGTAGTTGCACTCCACAATAAGGGGAGCTCATCCTTCCCGTTTTTGTTTGGCAAGACCTGCAGGTTCATGTAGCATTAACGCGTCAATTTAAGCCTGCTGTACATTTTCAACATTATTTCACAATTGTGCAGAATAATTTATTTTCTTTTATACGATGAAAAGTAGGCCAGTTCTGGATAACTGCCTAAATGCCCCCAGAATCTTCCAGTCCATTTTAAATACGTGTGTATAAATACATCATATTGTGGTAGAATATCCAGAAAGGAACATGAGACTAATTCTTGCATGTTTACAAAAGAGAGATTAAAGATAATCTGTGAAGACAAAAGCCCACCAGATGTCAGTCTAATTCTAGGCAGAGAAGAGATCTGCAGACCAGGACTAAAGGGAGACTAATCCCTGCTAGAAAGCCACGCAATTCTTCCCTATTATCATTCACTTTCCAGCATAAGCCATCCACACTCTCGCACAATTCCTCTTGTATCCAACTGGCCGCAAGAACAGCCATTTCTTTGGATACCTTGGAGCATTTAAAACTGGTGGACTGGTATCCACAGGCTACCAGAGATGTATCCTCCCTTAGGGGCTGGGAGGGGTATTCCCAGCACTGTAGCATGTTGCTTATACGTACAAGAGAGTAGGTACTCTCTCTGCCTGGTCTCCTCTTTCCATACAGACAGAGCAACAGCAGTCCAGCTCTTAGCACCACTGTGTCTGCAGGCTCCAGGGACATTCTGTTAAGGACACCCAAACCCCAGGCAGAGGTAGCATGCTGAGTCCATCACTAAAAAGTGAAAACGATGATGGGTCTTCTGAAGAGTCAAAGATCTACAGAACAACTAAACAGGTATCTTGAAGGCTGAGCGGTAGGACTCAGTCTAGTTACTACCAGGAAACTAGAAGAAGGTGTTTCAGGTTCATCACTATATTGGTTCATGACTTAGTCTAAATGTTTCAAAAAAAGTGGTTGAAACTTTTCCATGAGCCATTTTTCTTCCTCCTTGCATCGTCAGTAAGCCAAGGAGAAAAACGACTATCGGTTCAAAGGAGCACTCAAACAGAAATGGCGAGCAATGTACTGATTCTATCACAGAAGACAGGAAATGAAGCTGGGCTTTCTAAAGTCATCAAGGATCTAAAGAACAACTGAACAGGTAAGGCAAAAACTTAATTTATCTTCTTAAACTCTTTCTATTCTTCTCAAGTCGATGTTTGCCCCCAGAATATACCACAAGCACACATCACAGAAGAATTAATCTAAAAGCATCTCTGACTACAGATGTTACGCAGGTGCAAAATTACCAACCCAAGCTCAGACCCCAGCAGGGGGCAGCAAAAAGCAGGTCTAATCCAGGCGCGGATTCTTACCTTGTGCTTGGGGCACCTCACGGAGAAATTCTCTTCGTTTAGTAAACAATCTAGAGGAGGAGGAGACAGCAATTTATTACTTTTTTAATAAAAACCAACTTGAATAATACATCACATGTGTTAATCTTGCCTCACAGGTATATATTTTTCATTCAAAGATCTCTTATAGGAATACTATCTTATTAGCAGGTTCATCCCTTCCACCCCCAAAGTTTTAGCAAATAAAATTATAAAACACCCCAAGTGACAACGTTGCCTGGATTACCAAGCCAAGTCCAAGCATCCCCGGTCTCCCCGATCCTCTGTATAGAGTAAGAATCACAACAGCAAGTCTACAAATCCTGTATCCCAACCCCCTTCAGCTATTCCAAGCTTCCTTGCTACGCCACAAGGAAGATGGACGCAATCATCCAATATGAACAGACAACCCCTGCTTTGTACTTCATAGGAAAACCAGTGCCTTTCATCCACACCCCAAGGCCCTGCCAACATCAGGAGAGAAGGGGGTGTGTCTCTAGGTATGGGGGTATACGACAGCTTATTCGCAATCCCAAACCCTGGTGATCATTTAACACTTTGACACTATGTCTGGCAGTCAGGTCACTCATGCTGTTCTTGGATCTGCTTCCATGACTCATGTATGTGAAGCTTCCATAATCTAAGAAATAGTTTAATGAATGATTTAAACCTATTATGGAAAGTGAGGCACCGACGTCGAATTGCTTCTTTAGGAACAAATGAAGCAATACTGTAGTTTGAAGAACACTTCTTTACTGGCGCTGCCAGTTAAGTGGTGCTCCTCCTCTCACCCTCCCGCCCAGGCTCTGCCTCCAAGGGATGTCGAGTCGGCAGCTCCCAGAACTTCAG
>NW_009616930.1:37133-56338 GCF_000690535.1 Cariama cristata
ACCCCGGGACCCCCGCCGGCCAGCTCTCCGCCTTCCATTTGTGCCTTCCAGATACCCCCGACCTCACCCTCCCGGCCGAGAGAGAAAGCAGCACTCGGCCGAGAGAATTCAGCTGCCTCTGCTGGGCACCCTGCAGCGCAGGGCCACCCCTCAACCTGCCCAAACTCCCGACATCGTTCTTTCCAATTGCCGCGTGTGCCAAAGGCAGGCTGACCCTACACTTATCGCATCAGCAGGACCGAGCGTCGTCATCACCTCCCTGCGACCGGCACCGTGAGAATTCAGCAAGGTGCCCACGACCTCCCGTCTGCTCCCACCTACCCAAACAGCCAGCAAGTATAAGAAGCACAATGGTAAATAAAACGTGCTAATTTAAAACGCTCTTAAGTATGTAGCATAACCAGTGCTACCTGCTGTTTCAATCTGCTGGAAGAGTTTAGCAGACAGCAGGAGACGGCAAGTAAAGCTTGAGGGAAAAGCTTTCTAGACACCCAAGCTTTGGCAGAGCATCCCTCTGCTATGAAGCGCTTCTGTTTCAACATGAATGCCTCTGGCCTGAATCAAAGGGAAACAGCATGCAATGGGCTAAGTTACTTGAGAGATTTCAGCAAAGGGGAGTAAAACCCTTAATCCTGCCACATATAACGATTTCAAATGCAGTATTAGCAAACAATAGGAAATAAATAAAATGTTGTCTCATTATAAGGGCAGGATTTGTACACTTAGACTACAGCATGAATTATCACTGCATAATACAGCAATCATCAAAAACACAGAGCAATCATCAAAAACATACACAGTATGTTAGAACAGGATGGAGTTTTTTTTCTTTCTTGGAAACCCAGCATCGGTAATGAATGCACTTCTCTAGCTAGTGCATCCGAAAAGAAGATTGTACAAGGATCAGGAAGAACTACCACAAACCTCGCACCTCGTGCCTGATCTGCCTATGGAGCTCCATTTCCTACTGAGGCTGGCGTTTTCGTTGCAAATATTAATAGCAGATCCAACTAATAGCAATTTTTTTTGTTTCTATTAACGGACAACTATGAAAAATTTCATCAGCTCACTGTAGAAAATCAGCTGAATACCAATAAGGCAAAAATTGTTCATCATTACAAAGCTGGCCTGGATTTCAGTTCGCAGTTCCAAGTATTTTATATCACAGATTACAATTCATCATGAAGTCAGACACATAGCTATGATCAGCTCATTGTGGCAGAAAGGGAAAAAGAACCAAGGCTCGTCCTTGTTCGTACAGATTTTTCTCCATAAAGTAGTCAGGGAAAACCTAAAACATTTTTAATAGAAGCAATTATTCTTCTGTAAGCTTCACACATTGTCTCACCCTGTGTTCTGCCTGTTACTCATCTTTAACGATACTTGTGAAGACACAGGATTTCTGTTCTCTGAAAATTCGTTTTATTTTGCTGCTAGTCTTCTCCTAATTTACAGTCAAAAAAATCTTTTGTATGTGAAACTGCCTGCGATACATGTTGTGGGGACAAGAGTGCTGCAACAATCAGGATCTGACTCCAGGTGGGAAGGAACAAGCAGAGGGAGAGGATACAAAATTTCAGAAAACAAAGATCCTGTTTCCATGGAGACGTCCCTAGGACTAAGTTATCTTGCGACATCAGAGGCTCTTCATAAATTTGGACAGACAAAAGCCAAACACAGACAATGTTAACCGCAGTCATTTCCATATAAAAATTACTTAAGTGGCACTACTGATCTTGCTTTTTATGCAAACGGCTAAGAGGAGTTCAGCTCTCTTGCACCCTATATTGCCAAAGATTACTTTCTATGAAAGGAGATTAAAAGGAAGGCTGATGTAGGCTCCTCCATAAAAGCATCCATATGTACGAACTGGCAGCTTATGAAGCCACGTGCCTTGCACAGTCGCCAATTAGCAACGGCGGTGCAAAACCTGGCTCCTCACCAGGCTGGGATTGGAAGCCGACCATGGGCGCAGAAGCCAGAGACCAGGTCGCGCTGCAGGGCCAGCCGTCAGCGCCGCAAGGAACTGAAGTCGGTTCGAGATATTCCGCCCTCCAGACCTTTACCAAAAACGTGCTGCCTTTCAAATGAGGCACAGTCGCTGCCAGGGTACTAACTTCTAACCCACACCAACGCAAAGGTGAAAACACGCTTCAGCTCGCAGCGCAACTGCCGAGGAGAACGGCACGCATCCTTCATCTCAACTAAGGCACGGCTACTTCCAGGGATGCTACAGTAACTCCGTCAACCACCAAGTGTTTATGACTCTACATACCCTAAAATACACTCCAGCAAGTGTTTTCTGATTTTTTTTCTAAAGATAAAAAAACCAGCCGTACATATTCCAAAAGCCTGAGAGCCCTTGTAAATGTCAACACAAACTTCTGAGCATTCAGAACAGATCTGTCCCAGATCCTCAATAAAGCAAGGTGGCACCATCCTTCAAAGCAGGATGGTCGACTTCAAATGAAACCACCACAGAGCTCAAGGAACTTGAGATATATCCGTGTCTGATCCACTACAGAAAAGACAGCAGCGCTGCATAACCCATAAAAAGGGTTTACAGGCAGACAGCAGGCTGAGGAAAGAGAAGAGAATGCTGATTTCCTTCTCAAGGAAGCCTACGTTTCTGCTTAGGCAGAAATGAAAATCAAGCCCTATTCCATATAGCTTGCTTATTTCTTTTATAGAGATTTACAGGAAGAACAGCTATAGATTAAGACAGCTTGATTATACCTGCAGATAAAACCAACTGCAAACGAGGTCTTTTACTGTCATACCATCAGGCTGAAATTCTGAATGCTGAGAATCTACTCCAAGCTGAGCTCTTTTATTTGTTTTGGTTGAAAACTTCAGCTAAAGCAGCCAAACAATTTCCTCAAAACTCTTTCTCGGAAAAAAGTTATTCTGCCCATGTTAACACCCCAGCAAATTTTCTCCGAAAAGCTCTAACACAGCCTGATTTTCAGTAGGATCTGAATTTCAGCTAAGGCATGCCCTTGCCAGCTAACCACAAAATCAGCAAATATAACTCTTTGAAAGGAGGAATGCGGATTCTAATCTGCACATCCTCAGGAGAGGCTTCTTGGATTTTAGTAGCTAGGTCCTTGGAAAATTCCACCAAATACACTGTTATTTGGGGGTGAGCAGGTCCTTCCTATAAATGAACCTCTGGCCTCACATTTAGGCACCAGAGCCAAAAGCACTGAAGCTGTCGGACGACATTTCTAAGGCTCGGGCAGCCAGAAGGAAGAAGGTGACCGTTCCAAAACTGCACAATGGGAAGCACTACTCCAGAAGGCAGCAGAAGTGAAAACATTACTGAGAAAGGCAATGTGGAACTGGAGAAAGAGCGGAGGCTAGCAGGATGAGGAGCGGAGGCTAGCAGGATGAGGAGCGGAGGCTAGCAGGATGAGGAGCGGAGGCTAGCAGGATGAGGAGCGGAGGCTAGCAGGATGAGGAGCGGAGTGCTAACAGAAGTGAGGAGGGAGTTAAGGATGAGTGCCAGCAGGAGGCTAAGACTGAATCAGGATTGATTCAGCCAGAAGACTGGAGACTAAGAACTAGCGGGATAAGGCACAGAAAGGTGAAACGGAGAGGATCAAGGGCAACATACAAGAATAAATGGGGACTAGCAGGGTTAAGTGTGACAAGGAGCTAAGTCAGGAAAACCAAACGGGAGTAAGAAGCCCAGAGAGGGAAAAACAGAGCTAGGAGCGAGAAAGGAGAGGAGAAGATGATGTAAAAGCAGAGAGGAGGACGCCAGAGTGACAGCTAGAAAACTGCACAAAGGAAAAGTTAGAAAGGACTAGGGAGAATTGGGTTTTACAAAGAGGCCAGAATAAGAAATCTGAGAAGAGGAACCTGAGACCAACTAGATAAAGAGCCTGTGGCTAATATGAAGAGCCAGAGTAGAGAACATATGAGACACATACAGACTGAAGGGGAAGAAACAGAAAAGAAAATGTGTAAAGAAACAAAGAGAAGTCTTTGTTCTTGCTAAATTGTACTCTTCCTGGAGTGAAACCAGAAATTCCCCAGTTTTACCAACTCCTCCGCTATTATTTAAACACATTTGTGAAACTCACAGTCCAAGTACCCCATCTCCATGCAGCTCCTGCAATTTAGTACTGCCGTATCACTCAAAGGAGGGGAATTAGCTTGGAACGGTGCACTCTGACAGATGGCCATGTGACAACAGGCCGTCTCATAACAAAATTAAAAGAAAATGTAGTAAGCATAGCCTTGGAACTTGAACACAGAAAGCTGCTCTAAAAAAACCTCAGAAGTTGCAAAGTCAAGACAAATGCAAGGAAAAGACAAATTTAATGTAGCCCACTTCTACATATTATATGATAGACATATTATATTACATTTAATATGGACTAAATAGTATGATGATATACTATTTTTTGTACAGGACACTGCCTCTTCCATGCATGACACAGAACTGCTCTTGGGAATCAGTCATGATTGTTCAGTACATTTGTCATCTGGAGGATCCTACCGCATTTGCTGAAGTGGAGTAGAGTTAATGAGGAAGGTATATCTGAAGAAAAAGGACAATATCTTAATTTTGATACCTGTATTTAGAACACAGAAAATGCTACATACTGTATCTAGTAACGTAAGAATTCAAATTAAGCACCCCAAACTACTGGGAACATTCACTATAATTTGTTTTTTTCGTGGTATTGAAAAGGGCAGGTCACAAACCAAAACCAAATTACTGAACACAATATGAACACAAATCTATTTCGTCTCTCAAATGTACTGTAAAAAAAAAAAGTTTGTTAATGTTCATGAAACTCTTAGGCACGACAGAGATGAACATCACCGAAAATTTCACAGTTCTGCTTTTGGAACTGAGATGAAATCATATGCAGTAAGTAAAACATAGAATCAGTGAGGACAACGTATGTTCATGAGTGAGTACCCTTTCATCCTACAGGCTGAGGTTAGGGCCTGATGGAAAGAGATGTCTGTCTTTAATTAGGCAATTACTATCTTGTAAGATACATTCATAAGAGACCAAATTAAATTTACATGGACACCCTTACTTCTGGCATTTTTTTGAGTGGGTGATTTTTGCAACTTGAATAATATTTAACACCTTATTTCATGTAAAAGCAAGGATTCTCCATCTATACTCTGGTACTGGTAATAATGCACTGTGATATTAATTTCATTAAAAACATTTCTATTAGAATAAAACGTGGTGCTCCAATAGGGTGGGATTTCACAGTGAGAGATGCAATGCAGTCATTCAGAAACGAGCATCCCTACCTCAAATACAGTAACATTTGAAAAACAGCGTAAAATAGGTGGTGAAACGGGTGGGCTGCTGTGGAAGTGGGATAACAAACAGGAAGCTTGCAATTATTTGCCAGTCAAGAGTTGTAATCTGGAATCCTTAGCTGCTTGTTCTCAGACTAAGTTTTGTATGACAGGAGAAGTGAGTTACAGAGGACTGGCATAGTGGGGCATTATTCAGTCTCAGCTGGGATTTTTTTTTTACTCAAGAATAAAGTTTATCTCCATGAAAAACTTTCACTATTGCACACAAAACGCTAACTCACGCCTCCAGGCTCACAGCTGGAGATAATACCACCCAAACCATTAGCTTGTCCAGTGATGAAAATCAGACCTACTCAAGAGACTGGCTGAAATGCTTCTACAGAGGGAGAAGGAAGGTTGTGCTGCAAGTGCTCCTGACGACTCTATAACCCCCTGGCACTTGAAATCACTACTATGACTATCCATAGGAGTGTAACCCTGAAAGAGGAAACACCTTTCTGGTTACTTGTACCTTTCAACAAAGGATTTCTACTTTTTGCGATAAAAGAGTGGTCAGTTCTCATATTGCAGCCAAATTTCAATCACTGTAGCTGCAGCCCCCAAAACCAAGCTTCTCCTGCACTTTCAGGTAGATTCTTTTTCATTACAAGTTCCATCTTGTCTCAGGGCGTTAATGTACGCTGTTTATCTGATGCCATTTCTCACCATTTATATGACTGTATCTTCATAGTAGGCGAAAAACTGAGGGAATAAATTTGTGAAGCACCTTGGAATTATTTAGTGTCATATGTTTTGAATAAACATGAAATACAGTTAGCGTGTCATTTGCTCTTACCTGCATCGATGGCACATGGGTAATGGTATCGGAAGGAGCAGCCTTTGTTGTAGCAGCCTAAGGTGGCTCCCGGTTCCTGGCAATGGGAACATTTCTGAAAGGGAAACCAAGAAATGGTAATGAAGACTGCAATCATCTTTCCAAACACCTGGGAATTTTATCAACCACATTCCAGCACAAATTTCTCGAGTATCAAAATGTTAGACTGTATCTTTCCACACCATACAAATAAAGGTCTTTTGAACAGGCAACAATGCAAGCTCTTTCAAACAACAAACTTTTCAGCTGTGCTAACCAGGCAAGAGATGCCAAATGTTCAAATCAACCATTCAGAAAGAACTCAAAACATTTCTCAAATCTGTTTCACTGGCCCACGTTTCAGTACCTGACAGTGACATCAGCGTTAAAATTGGAAGAAAAGAACTTTTTTGAATCTACAGCAGCTTTAAAATGAGAATTAGCATGACAAAGAATGATTTAGAAGACACCATTAGCACAAGTAGTAATTTGGTTACAGCACTTTCATTATCACTAGTGGTCCAAGAAGATCAAGGCCAAGTCGAACATTTTTTCACAGGTGATCAAAAAAGGTTTATCTGGAGCAGGAGAAGAAGATGCTACCAAGGGAAAATACCTCACCCATCACAGAAATGGTAGATCTCCAAAAGAAATGCCTGTAGCGCTACCAGGATGCCCATACGTTTATTTTCAAAGTAGTTAAGACTCATCTGATGACCACGTTCAATTTTCACTACTTAAATCCTATTACCTCAAATGGTCGATGATGTATTTAACCATATTATCAGACAGAGATGAATGCGGCAGAACGAAAGCCACTCGCCCATTTACTTCATCCTGAATGACTTAAAGAATGACCTAAGGAAGCAGACCTATAGTGCATCTCATTCAGACAGGAATTTTATTTCTTGAACGTGTACAGTAAATGATTTTCATTAACTAATCTAAGATTCTGATGAAAGCCAATTTATGACAGGTTGGCATTTTTCCGTTCTAAACAAGCCACATCTGGTAGAATCCACTGAAGGCTAAGATACCACTACTATTTTAAAATTAAAATGCAAATTGACTGCTGGCAGAAAAAGAAAAGATGACCTACAATAACTTTTGAGTCACACTTAGGAAACACAGGAATTTTCCTTTTGCTGGTAAGCACAACCAACACAATAAGGCCTCGTCCAACTGGTACAATTCCCCTTGAATTCAGGCTATGACAAGTTGCCTTTGGTCACTGGCTGCCCACAGAGAGATGACGACATGCTCTAAAAACTCTTTTCCTATTGGAAAAGCTCATGTCAAACTACACGTTGCTCTACTAACACCATCAGTAAGCTACACCTGTACTGCACACAGAACAGATGTGCTCCAACCAGCAGCACACCTGGCACTGGACAAAAGCACGTGGTTTTCTGTTACCGTACGGGGAGGCTCATGTGCCAAGACGGCCACATCAGCCAGACCTCACTGCTTCACATCCCGGTTAACAGACACGTTGCAGTGGAGGTCTGCAGAAAAGATGTGGCCAAACAGAAGTTCCTCTCTCTGCATAGTAAACAGGGTTTTGATTACAGTATTTCAAAAACCACTGAGAATATCTGACAGTTATTGCTCTTCCTACTATTCGGTGCTATGCAGAGATGACTATAGTTTGTATTTAAGTGACTGAATGAGGATGAAAGCAAAACTAGCTCCAGCCATAAACCAGGTGGCCCCCTTCAAATCAAAGCAGATGCAACTAACAGAAAAGCTTGTGAGACGTCAATTCTCATGACATCTACAACTGCAGTCTTGAATACTACCTTCTCTTTTCAGTTATGCCAAAGCATCCCGAGCCTGATCTTCAGTGCTCCCTATTAAATTGTGTCTATCTTCGAAGCAGCGAACGTGTATCGTGACAAACTATTGCGGTATTTATACGATGCAAGGAAAGTGTCCCCAAGGCCTAGAACAGACACTCAAGCAGCTTATTTTTGCCTGTCAGAACACAAATACTAGTTTCCAAAGAGAAAAAAAAAAAAAATCTAGCCCAATATCTAAAGGCACACCAAAACATAAGGACCTCTGGCCAAACTGCACTGTAATTCACTCTCTCATGGGACTAAAACCAAGTTTCATGTATAGAAAATGTCTTTTCCTGGCTAAGAAGTCAACCCTAGAAGAATATTATGTACTGGCAATAGTCCCAGATTCACCTATGCCAAGTAGTCACAAAGTGCAGCTCGAGGAGTTCTGAACCAGAGCTCTTTACCTTTATGCTTTATGCTGGCTTTTAGATGTGGCTGACTGAGATTAATTATTTTAACAGGACAGAACCCAAACTGACTATTCTTTTTGAACACAGATATGAATTTCTAGTTTTGTTCCTCAGAGGCATTCTGTCCTCCCCACTTTATCTTGTCTTTGAAGCACCATCACACTGTTGCAACAGAAGCGGTCATTCTTCCCTGGAACACTGTGTCCCGTACAGAGCAGTCAGTAAGAGCCTAAGAATTACAGCAACAGAGATTAAACTGCAGCTGTGTAAAAGATTTCTTAACACTAAGAAGACATGTCTTAAAAGAGCGTGCTGTGCGATGCAACTGAAAACAAGACGACCCCTAGCAAAATTTTTGATACTTTTCCAGACTAAATTTAGTCTTTGAACTTATTCTTTGCTGTACCTAGCATGTTCATCTTGCTGTTCTGAAACACGACAGGCATTTTGACAAATTTTAAGTGTGCCTGTAGTGCTCACCTGAGAATGGGTCCCGAAGACTTTCAAATCGGTTGCAGTTAGGACCGATTACACAGGAGAAGTGGGCAGTTAAGATGCCAGAGCAGGAGCATCAAGCCTTCATTCCCCCTTTTTTCAGTCCGCCAGACCAAGTAGATTATTAGCAAGGTTAGCTGCAGCTACGCCCACAACAGCAATTACCCAGTGGACCACTACACCATTGACTGCTCAAGGCGGAGATCATCTGCTGCTGCTGGCTCCCCTGCTGCTGAACAAGTCTCCATTCTGGCAGATGCTTCTGCTTTTCACAAGCCACTGACAGTCTAATGGCCCCATTTCTTCTACCTCCTGGGACCCCCGACCATCTGCTTCTTTCAGGGGAAGCTGGGGGAACCACATACACGATAACTCCTCTTTTCTTTCGAGTTCTTCCTTGACGCACCACAGAGTGACTGAACAAAGCAGACACCCTGCAAAGCTGTGTGGCTCTAAAACAACTCACTTAATCTTTGAAAGAGACTATCATCATGCAATGCCACGTGGTTTCCAAATATATCCAGGTGTTTCTAGAAAGACAGAATAAAATGATTAAAAAATTTCTGGATCGTCTGGGTCTTCTTCTGCAAGACATCCCTTCTGCGCCTTAAAAGATTTAAAGATGCATAGTTCCTGCTGGTATTTTTTGTGGTTATCTTACGTATTTATGTTTCAAAACCAAAAGAAAAGATGTACACTACAATTAGGAAACATTCTAAAACCAAACTAAAACCATCACGGCACTTCATACAGGAAATGTGTGAGCTGGGACAATGACCACTAATCGCTCTCTTTGGTCCATGTGCAAATTCTCCCCCCAACTCCACCATCCTGCAGCCATTCACCAGCAGATGGTAGCAGCCTGCTTGTCACTTGTAAAGGAATTATAGCATTCTTCGCCAGGGAAACAGCACTCAGGCTCTCATGGGAAGAGAAATTCCTTTTGCTCAGTAAGCAGCCTGCTTAACCTCCCCTGCTTGAAAGAGCTGAAGGCTGGTACTTGGAGCGTGCTCCCAATGGGAGGTGCCAACGGATAGTAATCATTGCCAGGCATCTAATCAACTCCTGGCTTAAATTAAAAAAGGAAAAAAAAGAGGAGGAAAAGAAAAAAAAAAAAAGAGAAAGACCACACAGCGAAGATTGATTCAGAGGTCCTATCTCCACAATTCATCTCTGGCCACAAGGCACATATATCTCACTTAGAATAGGCTGGAGAGATTGAAAAGTGCCATTTAGAAGAGACACTCCATCCCTTGAACTAAATTATCAATAGTATTAAAGCCAGATACATTGGCTCTACCTCTCCATGCTATTAGCAGCCCATTTCTTCCTCGCTACAGCTCATCATTCTCTGTCTACCAAAATGAAGTAACACCCGACCTGGAAGTGTGAACAGTTGGGGGACAGCTACCACAGCGGCAGCAGAGCTGCTCTGATTCACTCAAAATACTAAACCATCCACTACCTAGACTTCTTTTGCTTTAAGGTTTGGTTTTTTTCCTTCTAATTTGTATTCCTTCATTACTACAAGAGTAAACTCCTCTGAGAGCAGACTGCTCTAAATGTAAAAAACAGGGGTGTGGGTTTTGGGTCCCTTTTTTTGCCTCCCTCAAATTTGTACCCAACTCCACACAGGTGTTGGGACATAAACACGTCCTGAGCTACCTACCTTCCTCCTCCCAACCAAGCACAAGCTCTTCGGCTTGTGAAAAGAAGTGCCCCAAGCTGTTCACGTAAAACATACACCTTCACTTTTCTCTTTGGCTCTGCACTGGGAGAGATAATCATGTCTTTGTCTGGGAGTACGGGAATCCTACGGTGGCCAGGGTTTTGCCGGTGGGAAGACGGGAGCCCCCAGACCAGCCCTTCCAACATATTCCGGGCAGCACCAGGAACAGTTACTTAGAAGCAGAAATTAATTGCTTCTGCCTAACACTAATATATGGCGTTTTCAGATGATTCCTCCGCTATCTTTCTTGTGGAACGATTCCCAAGGCAGTTTAAGCAAGGGATGCAAGCGTATCATGTTTTCTACTGTCTATAATCCAAAGAGTCTTTGGTTGCTGATCGGTTGCTTCTTCCAGTTTGCTCACCCACGCCCCCCACTCAGGTCTCATTCCACCTTCCTCTCCTCCAAGCCCCAGTTTTTCCTTTGCACTCTGTTTTCTTCCCTTTTCCTTTCCTTTGCTTTCTAGGCATCTCCTTGGTTTTCCTTTTCTTGCACACCAGTAATCAAGAATGCACAACCAGAATAAAATGGAAAGCAACAACTGAAGGGTACTAAAAAAGAAAAACAAGCAAAAAATTAAATACATGCGGCATTAATTATACAGGTACAAGTCTCCACTTTACATGTTACATGCATTTTTTCATACTCTCTTCTTCGTCTGTTTAAATTATAATCTTTTAGGAAAATAATTGCTTCTGTATAATTGCGCTGCACAAATGCAGATGTAAGATAATGAGGATTTCAGAGTCAGCTGCAATATTAGGAAGGAGGGCCTTCTGACTATTTCTGATTAAACAGTTGGCAGGCTAGGCAGAGGCTCAGGTTTAATATCCAGGCGAAAGGGCAACAGAAGCAGCAGGCAGCCCCAGTCTCTTTCCTGGAAAGCAGGATGCAGAGAGACGACTGACTTCAACAAGCTACAAGGAAAACTAAAAAAAAAAACCAAAAAAATCACCCCAAACCAAACAAAAGACCCCAAAACCTAAAAAAAAAAATAAATAATTTTTACTGTTTGCTATAGGAGAAAGGAGTAAGTGATTTTGGAAGACTGCTGCAAAAAGGGATTGAGATGAAAAAAGGGCAGGGCGGGCAGACATTTTTAGGAAATGGAAGAGGAAAAACAGCACTTTCATTCTGATGTGCAGATACTGGTTAATGAAAAAAATCTGCCTAAGTGAATGGGGCTAGAGGTAACAACCAGTACTGAAGGATACAGAATTAGTAGTTTCCATTTCCTGCCAAACAATTTAAGTTCTCCAAAAACCAAGCACAGAATATCAGAAAAATGAACACCACAATTAAAAAGATAAAAATCCTTTAAACTTGCATTATTAAAAGGTATCTCTCGCCAACGATGACATACTCCTGTAGCAAGCAAATCAAGTAATAATAAAGGAAAATAGTCACTGAAGTAAAATTGGGCAGTTATCTTGAAGTCAAGAAACTAAGGACAATTTTAGATCCAAGATTTCAGCACACAGACAAATCAATGATCTGGAAGATGCTATACTAATAAAGCTGCATCAGGAAACACAGTAAAAAGTCAGAACCGCAGTGCCGCACGGGCTGCTGAAGCACAAAGGGAAGCTGCAGCTCAAAATGGATGGCACGAAAAAAAGCCCAGAAGAAATACAAGAACTGAAAAATGTCTTAAAAAAAGGGAAATCCTATTCAGTACATACAAAACTGATTAAAAGTACAACAGAAGCACTTGAAATGAAGAACAGAGCATTCTATTTCCCTTAACTTGAAGGAAAAAGAGAAAGTAACAAGAACAGAAATAAATGGTTAGTTTTGACAAGGAATGGTTTGCCAGCAAGAATTTCTAAGGTCCTACGCAGACATCTAAGCTATTCCGCTGTACTTATAAAGACTGTCAAAAAGCAGGGTGAACAATAAGGTGCGAAAACTTATGAAATTTGTAAAATTATCCAAGGCAGTCAGATCTCAAACTGATGGTAAAGAGCTGCAAAAACATCTCACAATCCTGGATAACTATATGACAAAATGGAGATGAAAATTAATGTTGTTAAGTGCAAAGTGATATACATGGGGAAAATATTTTCACCTATGCATATACCTGATCATAGACTCTAACTTTTACTACTCATGGGAAGGTATTCGTAGTCATCCTGGACAGAAACATCATGCAGTCCCTACAACCACAAAAAAAAGACAGCCAGAACGTTAGAAGTTATTAGGGAAAGAGGGAAAGAAATCAATACTGAAACTCAAATCTTCATTATGTCTATCTGTTACTCTTGCAGTATCCTGACATCTTAATATTGTGTGTCGTTCTGGTCACCCTATTAATAAAGGAATACAACAGATCAGAAAAAAAAAAATAAAAATAGACAGACCACAGAGGTAACTAGGAACGTAAAGAGCTTCCATATGAGAAAAGACTAAGTATTTTGGAAAAGAGGCAACCGAAGGGGGATCGAGACCTACAAAATCAAATATGGTGTACACAAGGGAATGACCCTTAGCCATTTCCAAGAAGGATGAGCAAATAACTGGTTTGAATTTAAAATAAAACCACTTTTTTTTTCACCCAGCAAATAATTAAAACTATGAAAGTCATTGCCAAAGAACGCTGCACTGGCCAGAAGTGAGCGGAGTAGGTAAATTCATCAAGGATAGGTATGCCACTGCCTGTTAAACACAGCGACGCGAAAGAGACTACTCCAAAGCTGTGACTGCTGAAAGTAGGAGAAAATATGCAAGTAGCACCCCGTACGCGCCTTGTTTGCTACGCACCTCGGAAGGTAACCGCTCCTGGCAGTCGCTGGAGACAGGACACCACCACAAAACATACTTTCGCACCTGCCTGGAATGGCAGCTCTTCTGTAGACCAAGAGATTTCATTGTGAAATTCCACAATGAACAACAAAAACCCCCCATGATTATTAAAAAGAATGTAGGCACCCAGAAATTATAATGCTAGGTTACAAGTTTTTAAGACTCTTCAGTCCTACCTCCATAACAGGAAGGCTGAGCTAAGCTGTAACACTATATAAAAGGTTTGAAATTTGATCTAAGCGATAAATTCATGTTCACTACTCCTTACAAGTCTAAGTGTTTCATTCACGCGGTGGAGTGATCAAAGGCTTAAGTGTGCATGAACATACTCCAGGAGATGAGACTGGTGAAAAGCTGAGAAAGTCATGGAGGAGGACGAACCCTCCCCGCCTCTCAAACAATGGAAGGAGAAAAAAAGAACCAAATGAAATAAGGACCAAGCATAACTGAACCAGAATAGATACTTCAACAGTAAACTGATGGTTAACTAAAACAGATTTAGCAAAATTAACAAAAAATAGTAATTTCAATAGGTAATGAAAAAGCATGTTTGATTTGAAATTAAGCAGGCTAAGTACACACGTTTGTAGCCATTTCGTATTTTAAAAGGAATATTAAAATAATACATAGACTACCAAGTCCAAGATGACAAGAAATGCACAGAACTTGTTTCCTTTGATGACAAAGAGCCACCCTGAATGAGAGAAACATTTCAGACAACCACTTATAAGTATAGGGATTTGAATTTGCTAAAGTATGCAAGTCTAGCAGAAAAAAATTATACAGTTTATGTTATCTTGGCTATTCATTTGGGGAATTAAGCGTGCAACAATAAGTGCAATTTAGTTACAAAAAGGTCTGAAAGATAGAAGAGCAGACTTAAAAGAGGAAAAAGGCATTCAAATTTTCAAGCAGTGATTATGTGATAAGGACATACAGAGTTGTGGGAACAGCATAATCAGCAAGAGAGCATTTACTCCAGTTGGATTTTCTGGCAGTACTAGATTTCTTTCCTGACCATCTTGGGTACTGATTACGGGAAATATCCAAATATACGGTGCATTTCTATTTAGCGCAAGGTCTACCGAGTGCAGTATGAAACAACAGCATGAGGTTCCCTTAAAACAAAGCAACATCACCACCATAAGGGAAGCATTATTGGATAAATTAAATAACGACCAAAACCTCTCCCCTGTAAAGGAATACCTTTGAATTTCAATGACTGAAGTGACATAAAAAAGGAAAGAACTGACATAAGCAAGAAAATGCAATAAACTCAAGGAATTTGTTTTCAAGAGGCAAACTGTATGACCGAACCAGTTTTTCTCTAGTCAAAGAAAAAAAAAAAAAAAAAAAAAAAAAAAAGAGAGAGATGATGCTTAGTATTTACTAAAAGGCTCAAAGAAAAAAAAAAGGTCTAGTTCACTGAGTATACAATCACTATGTTATTCGTGTCTGTGGATTCAACAGAAACAAAACCTTTGTAAAGGCTTAAAAATAAGGAAATGCTTTTGAACAAGGCAAACTGTAAACGGAAAAGATTTTGACAAGGTATTAAATACCAATGCAACCTGGCAGGAAAAAGGGTGCAGCGCAAATCCACCCCTGCCAACAACTCAAAGACTTGTAACATTGGACAGAAATAAACCGTTTGTCATTATTTGTAATAATCTGTGCGAGCCCTTGTCATAAACAGAGCCCCACTGTGCAAGACACTTTGGTAATACAGAACAAAGCGTCGGTGGATGCAAGGGGCTGAAATAGGAATGGGGAGAGCGAGCCGGCAGCGTTGGGCAGAGTCCATCCCAGCAGCAGGCTGAGCATATCCAATTGTTCAGCAGAAATCCCGGACAAGAAGGGCTTTGAAGAAACGCGTGAAGGAAAACAAAGGTAAACACGCAGTGTTTTGGAAGTGAGGCACTTCATTTAGGAAATTATAAAATTAGCCAGGATGCCCTGACTGGAAGAAGATTGTAAGTTCTTGAAACTGAAAGAAGAAAAAGAAGCAGGATGAAGGCAGGTAAAATAATGACGAGTAACTTATGTTTGAGGCATAAGAAAAGACAGAGGAAGTCAGCAGATGAATGTGAAAGAAGTAGGTATGCGAAAATGATAGCCTAGGAAAAAAAAATATTTTGTAACAGTATTCCAAATGGTTGTTTACTCATTAATAAGAATACAAATTCTTAAATTACGGTCTAAAGAGCCGCTCCTATTATTGTGCAGTCAAAATATATTCCACTGCAAGAAAGGATAGGTGAAAAGGGTACAATGCTCATCTTACTGGAAGATGAAGAACTTGTCTCTCTAGAAAAAGGGCAGCAAATAAAATTATTACTCAATGCTGTTAAAGAGAGAACAACGAGAAGATGACAGCTCCTCCAGAAGGCCGCTGGAGCAGTGGTTGGTGGCAGAGCCGTAAGGAGGAGCAGCAAAGTCCAGACAAGTATTCCCAAGGTCACTGGGGGCTGCTGCTACCACCCAGGAAAAGCAGCCAAAGACGAGGAACAACAGCAGGTAAAACGGATCCAAGCGAAGGGGTAAAGGTGCAGTGCTTGTGGAAGAAGAAACGCCCGTGAGTCAGTACGTCTCTCTTTAACGATAAGCTGTCAAGTAACACATCAGTGGGGAAAAAATAAATTAAAAAAAATTGAAAACACAAGTTCATGAACTACAGCAATCAATCACAGTTGAGGAAGACTGAACAAATTAGTAACACACATTGATGAAGTGACCTTAGGTACCGAGGAGGTGCTGTATGCAAAATAATGTTTGCTGGCCAAAAATCTGAATGGGCTGAAAGAGGAATATGTTATTTCACTATTCAATAATCACCAGGAAAAAACCCTACAGACCATAATGACATAGGTGCTGCTTAAACTGCCCATTACAATAATAGCTACTTTTCATGAATTCTAAAGCGAGTTTCTTAAAAAAAAAAAAATATCGAGGGTCAATAGGCTTGCCAGAGACACACGAGACAGGAAAACTTTGGACGAGCTAGCAGCAGTTTAGAAGCAGGAGCAGCAAATATAAATAGCAGCAGAAGGCCAAGGCCGGATGGCATTCCAGCGGGATGTTACAAAGCAGCTGAGGCAGTGCCAGCAGTTTCCTTAAAGGACAGACTTGATGTTGTTCTCCTGGGGAAAGAACTTCCTCCGTCTAAGGAGCAAGGAGCTGTGTGGCTCTTCCCAGATCTGAAGGGGGGAAAAAAACCTACTGAAGATCTTTTGGGCTCAGAACATTGCTGAATCGTGGTAAAGGCAAGAATATCATCTAACTATTTGCAAGCCATATCTTCAGTTTTTATAAATCTACATCAAGCTATACTATGGTAAAAAGGACTGGTATGAGCCATAGACTACTAAAAATAAGTCACTGTGCAAGATCAAAGAGGAATTTCAATTTTTTTCACTTGAGGCAGAAATGGAAGGATACAGGCATTTTTGTTTTGTTATTCATTTATTTTACACAGGCACACCCTCTTCTCACTTCTTCTTCCTCATCTTCTGAAGGCTCTAGCCCAAGTGTCTTCTTTGTTAGACAGCTTCAGAGACTCGGAACGGAAAATTCTTCTTTTGGCATTACCCTTGAAGCTATTTGTCCAGAAAACTGAATTTATTGGTAACTATTCAAAATTCCTGTTCCCCAGGAACTGCCTCTGCAGATTTCTGCTTAGAGGAATAGTACCACGCGGCATCACTAAAGAATCCTTATTCTCCCCAGTGATAATGTGTGACACTTCAAAGGAGGAATAATTAAATTTAAGTATAGGACTTAAGACTGCATTAAAACCTTGTAAAATAGTTTTATGTACCTAGAAAAATTCCAATACCCATATAATAATCTAGCCTAAACAATTTCCTAAAATTAACATCTCAAAAAAATTGTTGGTCTTCTGGAAAGCATTGGTTATGCATTGAGTCAACCCTGAAATTTCAGCAATTAAATTCAACTTGAAGAGTTATTCCCCCAGAAAACTCTTAACGAGTAAATATAATAATGAATTTACCTACGGTATCAGTATACTCAAGTTAGGATCTCCAGGATTTTAACTTTCTACAAGAAAAGACAAAGCTAACATCAGATAAACACATAACAAAACATTTTTATTATCTTCTCTGGACCTGACTCTGAATCATAGCTGAACAAACTTTAAACCTGGCTTCCTCCAATTACCTCTATGCAACTAAAACATGCAACCTTGTATCAGCTCTCTCACCTTCCAATTTAATTAAGAACATCTGACAATTTAAACACATACCGTACTTTCCATTCTCAAAGCACCCTACAAATTTGTCTTAATGGTCACAGAGTAAGTGGGTTTAAAGCCTACTTTACAGAATAATAAACCGACTTGTCAAAGGCCACGTAGGGAATTTCTGACAGCGCAGGCACAAAGTCTGACAAGTTCTGAGCTCTCAAACCTGAGCTCAAGTACATGAAGTTGCCTTTCCCTCCCACCGCCCCCCCCTTTGTCCCCCTCCCCTTCCAAGTCTCACATTATTCAGCAGCAGTGTCCTGTAGAGAAAGTCCCCACTTCAGAGATACGTGCCAGGACACCCTCCTCCTTTTTCCCCTCCCTTAGTAGCAAGTCTTTTATGAAGCTGGACAGTCTCCTTTAATCATCAATAACTTTCTGAAACTTAGCAAGCGTGAGTTCTCAGTAAGAATAAAGGAGTCAGAGGTGCAAGAAAAGCTGCGATTAACAGCAGTATAGTACAAAGTACCAACAAACCCATGGTTTGCAAAGTAAGTCATGAGAAAAAAGACAAACATACAGCAGAGTTAGAAGTAAGGGACCTAAGCATAAATCAAAAGAAAACATGCAAGGAGCCAGAAACAAAAAAAAAGTCACTAGTAAGTGAACACTGCACAACCAGTTGTTAACATCAACCTTTACTATTTTCTCAGACAGAAGGAAAGCTTAGACACAGCCAACAATTATCTGGTTGAGATAAGACCTAAGCGTATTTATGCTACAATCAGTCGTGCAACCAGACCGGAGGAAGACATACGCAATCGGTTTTTACCACTGGTCGCTCAGGGACCGGCGAGCGGCGCAGTGGCAGCACGCAGAGCCCTGGGCCGGCCTTGTGCCTTGAGTAGGGTTGGTATTTCACACTAAGTCCTACGCTGTTACGTCTTCTCTTACCACCAGTTCAGCAAGGCTGAAGACAACTTAAGTAGATCTACATGATTAAAGTCACGCCCTGAGCACTCTTAGAATTTCTCAAAAGAAACTGCAGCTGGTTTAGTCCTTTTAACTGAAGAGAAATGCCTGCTTTAGGTTACTCCGGCTGGCAAATCAGGCTAGGGAAGAGGAGGGAGCATCCAGTCCCCAGTGCTTCTACATCATGGAATACTACTAATGAAGGAAAACCCTCACCTTTTCATATATGTCTAGACAGCTAGATGGTTGCAAACGACATCAGTAATAAACGCTGCAAAGCTATATACATCTGAGAACCATCTTAGACAAATTTAAAGCGTACCATTTAATGAAATGCTAGTTTGTGTAATTTTTAACACCACTCTGGAAAGATCTTCTATCTGAAGTCATGGTCTTGACAGTCCACTGCCAGACTGTTTTAAGACACCAACTGGTACTCGCACAACCTGCTGCCCCCTCCTATCCCCAGCTGGGGCCTTTCCCTCTATCAGTACTGACACAAAGAGTCAAGAAATCTTGTCCAGCCAAAAATTTAGTTGATAAAAATGGGGGGCAGGAGGAGGGGCAGAGTTTGCTGGTCAGATCAGCTACCTGACTTGGT
>NW_009616930.1:56361-84021 GCF_000690535.1 Cariama cristata
AGAAGGGGAGGTGTAAGGGAGAAGAATGGCTTCTAACAACCCTAACTTAGCCGAGATGAAATTACCACCGTATTTCATCTTCACAACGGACTCCTCAGTGGAGCAGAAGTGGTTTACAAGGGACACTCTTCGCTCTTTTGTACCTTTAACAGCAAAGGAGCCTTGACCTTCTGCTAAATTCCTACCTCTCTCTATCCCCCTGATTCCCCTTACTGCCTCACCTCTTCCACTTCTTTCCCCTAATCCACCCCACTGGGGCACAAAGCAATCAAGGACTGCTATCACAGTAAAAATACGAATTTCATCAAGTTCAGGGGAGGGATTCTGAAAAGAGAGGTTTAGTTGTGGCAAGGAGTGGGATAAAAGTATGAGAACCAGCCTTACTGTGCGAGCAGCTCTGAACTCCAAGGGGCCCTCTGAGGAAGAGGATTATCTGGGTAACTCCCTAGACGAGGGCTAACCCACAGCCAGGCTCTGTGCCCTCGGTCCAGGCTGTGCTGGTTTGGCCATTCGCTCCGTTTCCCGCTCCCATCTCCCCTCCTGGCTCAATGCTGCAGTAGGGACGAGCTGTTGAGGGCAACCAACATCCCAATTCCCATCCCCATATTCCCCACACAACTTTGTGCCCACATCTCCAGCTACGTACCTTCTCAACATGGCTCAAGCCACTTACGCTCGCCCATAGCTTTAGCAATACAAGACTGCTGTTAAATGCTAATTGCTTACTAATGAAAACTAATCATCATGCAATTAAACTTTAATCACTAAGCAGCTGGCTGGGATCCAATCCGTAACAATGAAGGTTCATTAATAACTTTTTTTCCAAAGTGCTCTATGCATGAAGACTACCCTGTACTTCACACAGAGTCCAGCTAAGTGTACGAAACGGTTTGAAAAAATATTTCCTCTGCCAAGGAAGAAAAACTACCCAGAGGACAACAGTGTAGGAGTAGCATAGTTTAGATTAGCTGAAAATGACGGTTTTAAGATTCACGGAACCCAAACTCCATTCCCGGCTTCTTCCATAACCTCAGGCAAAATGAGCAGCACAGACAGGACCTCTTTTCTCCAGCTCTTGTCTCTGCAGAGTAACATTCTTCATGGCAAAAAACTGAGTTTTAATTTCGCTGTAGTTTCTAAAATTATTATACGAACACTCATCATACTTCAGTTTTATTTTTACTCATCTTTCTAAATCTAGGGAAATTAATCTAACCTCTTTCAGAACATATTTCTCTAATTAAAAAAGATATATTGGGCTTATGTAACTAGGCTTATAATGGGCAGATAGATGAAAATTTACTTTTGAGAAGAATAAAGTTTAAAAACTGCTTTCTCTATTGTATTTTTTAAAAAAATAATCTCACACCACCACCAGTAAGTGTCTCAGTTTTGCCTGCACCATTCCTACCCCCAGTCTGGCTCCTGCACAAAGCGTTATGCTTATACAGCTTCTGATGAACTTGGTTTGCATTGCAGTATTTGGAGAGCTTTCCTTTATTATGAATGCTAGAACATTAGTACAGTTGAAGCATTATTTTTGCTTATTCAGTGATCAAAGGATTCAGGATAACGTTCATTTTAAAAATAAAATAGATAAATGTGAAATTTTTTTTAATTTAAAAAGTCTTACAAAAGATAGAATGTAATTCTAATAATCCATACAATATTATATAACAGAAAGTCACGAATTCTTACCTCTGGGAATTAACCTCTTATCAAATTGAACAAGCAAAGAAAGATTGAAAAAAATTTTTTTTTTAAATCAGGGAAAGTATTTTTTAAAGTTTGCATTTTTGCCTAGCTGTAATCAAATATAAGCCGTTTTAAACAGAGAGGTGTGAAGCAGAACAACCTTCTGAAGTTCTTGGATGTCCTTCAACACTTATTTGTTAATAGCATTCTTCTAATGAAGTTAAGGGGATGCAGCTCAAGCAACTACATCCGCAATTAGTCTAAGTTTAAAAAAAGTTAGTTCAGTTTAGGCTAACAAAACAAAACACAAACAGCATAACCTCCCTCCTCCCCAGTTTTGGGGAATCTTAACAACCTTTCTGCTAGCACAGCTTAAAAAGATTCAAGCTAAAATGACACATAAATGAATTGTATTCACTCGCTATTGAGAATTTAGCAAGAGTTTGGCATCTCTACAGTAACAGGCAATTTAAATCTTACAAAAAAGATTGTGTGAGCTTGTAGATAGCCAGACAAAAAGCTCTAAAGCTTTGTTTAGAAATCTCCTGCACAGAGAAGGCCCCACTGACATTTGGACGGGCTTCTTAGAAATTAAAGTAACTTAAATGTACTTTTAAATGAAAATTGTACATAGATTTCAAGGATCCCTGATGCTTTATAGAAAGGCCACAACTGTGGAATGAGCAAGCTGCTTTTTACATACAAGTTTCCAGTGCTCCTGGCTACAACTAATGTACGTAGTTAAACATCCTATTCTTTCCCAACGCTCTATTGTCAGTAAATCTATTTTCCGCTTTCCTCACTCCACATGCTAGACAAACAGTAAAATATAAAACCACATGCAACCACAGACATAACACCCATAGCTTGAGATAAACTAATGGCAATGGAGTCTGCTAGCAAAGATGCACAGAAATTACTTCCCTGCCTACACTTCATCTTCTCTCTGCCCCCATACAAAAGGTCGATATCGGAGAAGTCTTTCCTCTTTTCCCAATATCATCTTTATGTTTGAGACCCCAACGAAACTGTCCTTCCAGCCATCTACAATCCATGAGCACCAATAGGCTGCACTAGTTTTACTCGATTCCTACTCACAGTAAAGCCAAGGACAGCCAGCTTCATTTCACAAATGTAATTAATGGCTCCCAATCGCTCACGATACTGAAATATATGCATCAGAAATGTGGACGTGGATTCTGCCTGCTCACCATTTTGGCATTTGAGGCTTGTGATACCATTACACAAAGCTGTTGTGAGCTACCAAGTGCTGTAGCACTGGTCATTCGCATTTCGAGGTCTCTTCCAGAGAAAGGCATTTACTGAGATACAAGAGGGGCTCCTACCAGGTTCTCACCTTGGTGGTGGCACTCTCGTACAGACCAGGAGTCACAAAAGCACAAGGAGTTTTAGCAGCGCAGCAGATGGCCGTGCCTTTCTGAGAAAACTGAATCTGAAGTTCATTATTCAGCCTTTCAGAATATCTTCTCCACCTGAAATGTCATGCTTCCTTCTTTTTGTAACACTGCAGAAGAATCTTAAAGATGCTGCTATTTCCTGAGGAACGAATAATTGTATTAAGGACTGCCTTCAAGACAGACAGAGCACATTTCCAGCTCAGGCAACTAAGTGTTTGTACAGTCCGTCAATGAAAATCAAGAACGCAATCGCTTGAAGGATAACTGTAGAAGGCGTCTTGAGATCCTGTGGCATTCCTCACTTGAGGGGTTAAAGCACAGTAAAAGCTGTTGCCACAGATAAAAATAAGCAATGTTCTCAATACACCCCTTTTCCAACCACTGCTAACAGGCAGTTTTTAAATTTGTTACTGGTTTCCCTTTCCCCACAGTGAAAAGTTAACAAGCTCCAGTGTCACTTCTTCCTACGCTGGAAATTTCTCCCTACTTGTACAGGTTTGGGTGTAAGAAACACAGGTTTTCCTTCCCGTGTTTGTCAAGCATGTGGTTTTTGAAGCAGCAGATTATTATTTCAGCTGAACCCTGACCTGATGCAGAACTTCACTAGAGGTGCTTTTCGGAGGGAAAAGGAAAAAAAAAAAGCCAGGTTTTGCACATTTTTCTTCTCTAAAAAGAAGGATAATGAATAAGAGGTCAGCATTCATCTCCCAACACTTAGAAAGAATAGCACAGTAAGCCTCCAACACTTTCAAGTGGTGGTGTCACCTGGGCACAACTTTGTGTTACGGCTAACTCGATCTAATGGTTATAATTGCCAGTGGAAAGGGTCCCCCCTGTCCGACACAGCAAACACGATTCAGAGAGTAAGTGGATTTAGATGGCTGATCTGGCACAAAGATCCCCCACCCCAAGCTAGTCTTCTGATGGATCAGCTAGCTAAAAATCAACCCACTGCGCACGCACAGTTGGTACATCTAGCACAAGGGAAACAGTGGAAGGATGCAGCTTGCAGAGAGGATAAAGCAGGATCACCCCTCTTGACAGCAACTTGCTCCGAGCCTGGCTTAGGGATAAGAAAGCACAGCCGTACCAAAGGAGACATTCAGAATAAACTGACACCTTTAGACTCCTGGTGCTACACCAGTCAGGCTTCTGGGGCTAGAAACTGTTTTGTTTTGCCAGAGGTAGCTAACCTTCCACAATTCTCTCCCCTCATACCGATTCCCTAGCTTAGGCATTTGATTAGCCACGTGGTGAGGAACCTTTTAAAAGCAATTACTGCTGAGCGTGGGAGCGTTTTTGTTAGGCTTTGATTTCCCAAATCTGAGAATATAAATAGCTTAATTCCTAGTGATCCCTCTTAGGCACCTTTCTTTACCCAATTTACAGCCAGGGTCCAGAATGGTAGACGTATATGAAAGGAAATGGTTCTATGAAAGCAACAGAGTGAACAAATCATTACAGATAGGCAATTCTTATTTCCTCTATGGTAGAGATTTTCACAGATAAGATACTGTGGGAGATCAACTATCAGGAGCCCTAAGCCGTCCAGAACAACTTTTCTCTGTGAAACCAGAAATTGTTCTCCATGAAATCTGGATAGCATACATAGGGCTGGAGGTAGGTTTATAAACTAACAGACACACTTGACATGAGCCACAAGGCTGCCACGGCCCAACAGTAATGAAAAACTCAAATATCTAAGTATCAATTTGCAAAGAAAGAGACATGCATTTAGGTTCTGAACTTCTGCGAGCCCGTATGTGGTTTTTAAGAACTTTCTCCAAAGTCAGTCCGATGTTCTCAACAGGCTTGTCAACAGTCCTAAAGCAGATAGATTTCTCCTCTTCAGGTAAGCAGCAGGCTTTGAAAGATAATCCATGGAGAGTTGGACAGACAAAATTCCAGACTGGTGAGAGAAAGCTCAGGATTCCCTTCCATTTTACTGTAGGTCATGGGCAGATTTTACTCTTCACCACTTGTTACTCTGAAGTTCTCCTGACTGAACCCCAAGATGATCCTTTCTATAAGGAGCAACATAGGAAACAGGTCCCGAGGACTTCTTTCCATGCATAAGGATTACAAGATTTCTCAAGCTAGGAACCAAGCACAGATTGACGAGAAAAGCACTGAATTCTTTAGACCTTTTAAAAGAGATCTTTAAAAGGGGAATAAACAAGTTCTCCCTCCATGGAGCACTGTCAGCAGAAACCAGAGCTACATTTACCTTCAGCAAGGTCAAACTGGGAACCAAACAAAACCCCCCAAAAACCCCAGAAGTAATACCTGTGCTAGGCCAGAGCCGCTCTCTTGGAAAAAAGTGGTTTATAAAAAAATTTCCAAGAAACAGCACACCACCTCGTAGTGAACAGCTTTTTAGAAAACAATAGTAGAACTATCTTCTTGGATTCTGCAACTCAATCTAACACAAAGAATGTTCTCTGCATTGTTCTTCTCTTCACTTACAGCTTCTTAAATTTAATACCGAGAATAAAGACCATCAATTCTTTTGAACATTAAATCTGCTGACAACCACCAAAGTGACGACATAGTTTTGCCAGTTTCAAAGCTAACCAAGATTTAATCTTGCATGAAAATGAGTTTCTCATGAATAGGAAAGCAATGAGAAGATAAACAAGATAGGAAACTGTTTCCTTAAAGGTATTTATAGCTAACTGCATGCAACTGTTGGTTTTCCAAATCGATAAATGCAAAGAAATGGTTGACATGACTGTAAGAAGAGAGCAAAAAATTTCCAGAGGAAGAATATGAACGTATTTTCAAACCTGCTGCAGGAATACCTGCTCTAAGATTCTTAGTCTCACAAGGCAAAGATCTTATCCCAAATCACCTACAATCTGCTCTACCTAGTCCAAAACGGGGCGACTGGCCACCTTCAATATCTGAAGGAAAGATTTTTGTAGGCAACAGATTCACCCAACACTAGGGAGATGGCATTTTCTCAGTTCAAGATTTCATGAGCCTTGGAACCAAAACCATTTAACTGCAAGAAGGCCAGTTAGCACCCTTACTATGGTTTAACAAGCAGTTTAAGACAGGCAGACTACCTGGCAGATAGGTCCATCTGCTGGAGTATCTAACTGGAACCTCAAAATAAGGATTAAGCCATTCTGCATCGGAAGCAGCCCAATTAATCTGATCAGCTATTCATGTCCTCAGAACCAAGAAGCCTTCTAGAGTGGCCACAGAAAGAGGAACACCTTTTTGCCTTCAAGAAAGGCAGATTCTAGGGAAAAAAATAATTCTTCAGAAACCAGCTGGATTGTCACTTACAAGATAATACATTCATCCTATTTTCAGTATAGGGTAAAATCAGACTTTAACGAAAGCTCAAAGCTCAGGAAGAATCACTTCACAGTTTGAGAAACCTTTTTAAGATAGTATCTTCTCATCTCAAGTTCTTCTAGAGCATCTGGTACAAGTTGATCTTTGAGCAACCCCACATCATTCTAAGCCTTCCTTGAGATTGACTACGGGGCTGTTCTCAAATCTGTAGTAAGACACAGACATTTATTCACATAAGGAACAGAAAACTTAACATAGCAAGAAAAATGCTTCAAATTCCTTCCTGATTATGGAAGGCTAATGAGAAACAGAAGTGCTGGGGGAAAAAAAAAAAACAAAACTGTAATAAGCTTCCATGCGAGAAAAACCAGGTGAGTGTGTGAGAAGAACCACAGGGCGGGTTACTTACGCCACTGCCTCTACATCACGGTTCTGTGGCGTATGGCCTTGGACCAGAAGTTTAGGTTTCCTGTTTCTACACTGGGATGCTGCATAAGCAACAACAACAAAGCCAGGTCTCTAAGGAAAGCATTTCAACTCACTTAATGGTATGGATTTAGTTTAAATTTGGTGTGCATTTGCCCTTTGTGGGTATTACAAACAGTTTACATAGATTTTTGAATTATGGCAGTATTTCGTTTGCACAGAATGCACAAATTATTCCCTTCCAGGCTCATAACCCTTCATAAGCCATAAACTAATGTCTTTCCTTACCCTAGACCAAATCGAAGACCTAGATTCCTGTACGCTTGTGCACACATTTGTCTACTTACTCCTGCTAGCAAGCAGCTACATGGTTTGCACATCTGCTTTTCCAGGACACTAACACTGATGAACTGCACGTCAGAGGGAACGAAAAGAAAATGCACTTGCAAAGCAAGGAAGAGGTAAAGAAAGAGCATACGCAACAAGTATAGGAAATCAGCCGTCTGAGCCAGAAGGCTATCCTCAGGCAGCGGGGCAAAACAGTCTTAGTTCAACAGAGCCTTTCCACTGCCTGGGGATGGCTTCTGGCAGGTACAGCTCTGAACACCCTGCCTGCCAGCTGCGTGTCGCACGTAACCCTCTCCTAACCGAAGGGGAGAGGATACACTGCTCCCAGAGAAGAATACAGCACTACAGTTTGCTACAACAGGACAAAAAGGTTAAGGAAAAAATAACGCTAGGAGAAAGCCTATTCCATTATTTGTGAGAGGTGAAAGAGAAAGATGGATTACTCTTACAGATGTAATGCAGAAGAGCCCAGCATTCAGCTAGGACACTTGTTACTGGGTTGGTGTAAGACATAACAAAACAAAGCACACAAGAAAATGGTCCCTGCCTCTGAAAGTTCAGAGCCTTAGATTAAAACCAGACCCAGACAGAACAGTGGAGAGCACTGAAAGGCTACATGTTACTTCTCATACACAGAAAGGAAGCAGTATTTCTTACAGCCTTAAATAGGAAGGATTAGGAAGAAATATTTTAAAATCAAGTGAGATTGTGAATCTGAGTAACAAGAAAATCAGACCAGGATGGCAGACAATGGATTAAGGATGATGTAGATTAAAAGCCACATTTTGAAGTGAGAGTCTGAAAACTCACCATGAATGCAAGAACAATTCTTAAGTTTGTGGCAGAAGAATATGCATCTGGAGCAAAAAGGAAGCTCTACAAGACTCTGGAAAAAAGCGAGTGGGTTACCAAAAGCTACCCAAAGGCACGGTATTCCAGGATAAAGGAAAGGAAAGCACAAGGAGAATTGCAGTGAACCCCCCACAAAAAGCTGGGAGTAATGAACAACAGCCTCTGCAAAAAACAGTGGAAAGAAAGGAGGTAATCAAAAGAGGACACAGATGGGAAACAAAGGTGGAACAACACTTCAAGAGCAGCACAGCTGCGAGTGACAAATGTAGCTGACAGGGAAAGGAAAACGAAGTACTGGATCTGAACCTTGGCTAGGAAGAGATCACCGTAAACACTGATTACAATTGTAGTAGAGCACAATCGAAGCTGCAGTGGAGGATAAGAGCCCCAGACAATGCACTCAAAGAATTTTGAGATGAAAAAAAGGCAAAGGAAATTAAGAAGTAGTTGCAAAGGCAAGAGAGGCCGCAACTATGTTGTAACTTTTTAAAAAAAATGGGAAACACTCGTGTCTACAGGTACTATGAGGGAAAAGAAAAGCTAGGAGTTGAGCAAGTGATTAAAGGAAAGAGACAGAGAGAAAGGACACAAGGTTCAAGGGAGATAAAGAGATGTTCTTGTGTGGTGCCATAAGGGCAGATGAAAGGGTTAAGAAGAGGAGGAAAAAAAAAAAAAACACTCTATTTGTGACAAGGAGATGATTATAACAGTTGGAAGAAGGTGATAAAGGGTAGGCCAAAGTGTACTCAGTCAGAAAGTCATCAAGGTCCCACGCAGAGAAAGAACTAGAGGTCAAACAACATGCAAAATCCATATAAAAATGTTGTGGGTAACAGGCTACTATCTGACAAGTTTGATTAGAGCCCACCGGGCACAGCGTGTTTCTGCCGGGGACACCCCCTCTGCAGGTACCGGAACACAAAAAGGATCGCTGGAGGACAACCCAAAGTGGTTTAAGAACCTGCAGAGAAGGCATTTGCTACTGGGAAAACAAGACTTGTACACAAAAGACACACCCTAAAAACAGGAAAAGGAGAAAATCAGAGATTTTGGATCAATCCAAATTCAAAATACCGGTGAACTACAAGACATACAAAAGCACGGCCACATTGCATGTAGAATCCAAACGGTGGTGGAGACCCTGCAAGAAACCTTGCAATTATCGGAGATAAGAAATTCAGCAGTTGCATCAGAACAAGCAGGCAGGCACGGCTTGATGAAAACCAAATGAAATTAACTGACTTCGTTTAATGAGAGGCTAGAAACAAGAATGCAGGCCAAATCAAGTTAGGGCAAAGAAGCATGTAATTACTGTCAAAGAACAGTGAGTGAAAATTCGGAACAAGCCAGGAATCAAACTTGAAGAGAAAAAGCTCATGGAGAGGAAACGAGTGCGCTGTATGTAACAACACAGAGGGAAGAGAAGATAAAAACCTGGATCCCAATGCTGTTTAGAAAAGGAAGAACCTGAAGGCAACAGGAAAAAGTAGTCTGGTGTCTCTTCCATGGTCTGGCCCAGGACAGAGAGCATAATGCAAAAGGTAACCATAACTAAAGGGCTGCAGCATACTGACGATGGCAAAGCAAGCCACTAAACTGTGGTTTTAAAGCATCAGTTTGTCCCAGAAAATCATGAATAGCGAGAGGCTCCGCCCACAAACAGATGGTTGTGAACCAAGTTCTCCCTTTGTCCCTGCTTCAATTTTACCTAGTTCTTCTCATTCGTTGTACACTCGCACTTTGGAGAAAGTCAATTACCAGTATGATTCGTGGTATAATTCACATTGAATTCATTGATACTAAACCCACCCATTTTTCACTCAAAGCTTACAGACCTCTGTGTGATTCCACTCGACCCACCCCATTTTTGAAAGGACCGTAAATTCTCCTGCAGTTGTGTGATATGCATGACAGTCACAGAATAACTTAGGGTGGAAGGGACCCCCTGCTGAAAGCAGTCAACTTCGAAGCTCGATTCAGCTTTGGAAGGAAAGCTGATTGCTCAGGACCTTGCCCAGCCACCTTTGTGCATCTCTAAAACCAGATCTTCCACAGCTGCTTTGTTGTTCCCCCTCCCTCAATCTAATGTTTGACCACCCCCACTGTGAAATGTTTTGCCTAATAGTGAATTGGAATTTTCTTTGTTGCATTTTGTGTCCGCTGCCACTTGTCTTTTCAGTCTACGACTCCAAGAAGAGCCCTAGAGAATACGAAGTATCTAACAGGATAGAATAAGGAAGGGAAAAAAGATCACTGTAGTCATGAGAAAGCCTTTGGACATGCAGAACTTTCAGTAAGTAATGAGCATCCAGTTTTCTGATGCCTGAAAAATCTGTCTGATCAGGTATGGCAGAGGCCGTCAAAAGGACACCACTAGAGATTTAGTTAAGATGGAAGATGATTGCTTAAGACATGAGAGAAGAATAAGGAAAAATGGTATTCCAAATGGTATACATATTGCAAATGAAAAAAATCACTTTGTACAGCAAGGTTCGGTACTCACCATCTCTCTTGCAATCTCCACAGCTTCCTGCAGCCCATAGAGCCTGCCACAGACCAGGTAGATCCCATTGGCCCAGAGAATACAACCCTCATGGACCCAAAATTCATTGCTGTCAAGAGGTAGTTCAGGAATTTGTAACTCCAGCTCAGTGCCACCTTCTGAAGTGGGCATAGAGGGTTTTGAGTCCAAAGGAGTCTTTTCACCACCACTGCCACCGTCAGTGGTTGCTTTTTTACAAGAAGCTCCCCTTGAAAGTGACCGAGAGGCTCCGCTACAGTCCTCAGAGCGGTGCCGCCTCTTAAAGCGGGGATGAGCAGCTAGGCTTCTTTGTTCCTTCTGTTGTTGCTGTTCCTCCTCCTCTTCCGTATCTGTCTTGGAACCATTAGAAGCACTTTTGTGCCGTACCTTGACCTTGCTCTGCATTTCTGTGGCCCTCTTTGGAGGGGGGTTCTTGGGCAAGGTGGCAGCATAATCCTGGGGGTAGAAAGGACCAAAGAGGTCACCCATGTTACGATAGCTGGCCCATTTGCCACACAGGCAGCAAACCAGATGCCCCAAGACAGAAGACTCTGTTACTACAGGGCCCTGCAGCATGAAAGTGGAGGTGGGCAGCACTTTGCTCTCCGCATTGCTAGGAGGGGGTGTTGAAGACCTCTGTCCTTTCCGACCCCTCACCAATTTGTTCTGCTCCTCTTCCTCCGCATTAATGATTGTGCACACAGCGCCTAATTCACACTTGTTTACCACGTGAATGTAAGGGAAAAAGGACTTGTTCTTGGAGTCAGTTTTATCTACAGACTGGGTAGCATATTTAAGCTTGATCTCTGGTTCTTGAGGCTCCACGATCGGAGCAGCCCGTCTAGGCTTCCGCTTCCGTGGCTGTGCTGCAGGTTTTCGCCTCTCCCTCCTTTGCCTCTTCGGCTTTGGCTCCCCACCACCGACCCCTTCTGAAGACTGTGAAGGTACTGGTGGGGGCGGTGGGGGCGGTGGCAGTTGCTGCTGCTGCTGTTGCTGCTTCTTCTGCTTGTTCACGCTCCCAATTGGCCTCCCCTTTTTCTTTCCAGAGGGAAAATATCCCTTTGGAGGGAAACCATCTGGCTTGGGCGAAATGTTTGTCACATCTCCATCTTTTTCCTCAGACTTTGGATTTGGTTCAGGAGTAAACACACTGGAAGGGGAAATTGTTTTTGAGTCGGAGAAGGTCAGAGTCCCAGCTCCACTTACTGACCCATCAGACCTTCCCTGACCACCGGACTTCTGAGAAGGTGGTGGTGCTGCACTGGATCCCACTCCTTCTTTACCAACGCTGGCAGTTTCAGGGACCTCCTTCTTGGTTTTATCGTCCTCAATGCTTTGCCACTCTTCTGAAGATCTTGGAAGAGTTATTTCACCAGTTGTATCCTGGCTTGCTGGTCCCACTTGATCTGATATCTCTCCTTTCCTCTTCTCAGCCTCTGGCCCATGTCCAGCCGCATTTCCTCCTTCAGGTCCACTCTTAAGGGACAGGATGTCATCAAGAGTGACAGTATCTGCACCAGTTTCAGCACTGTTGGTGGAAACACTTCTCCTAATATTGGGAGATGTAATTTTTTGTACAATAGCTTCCAGTTTTAATCCTCGCCCCTTTCTTGGGGGCAATATTTTGGTCTTAGCCGGGCTCGTGAGGGAAACAGCAGGGCAATTCCTGTTATCAGGACTTGGCAGGTCCTTGAAGGAATCTCCCTTTGCAACTGACTTGCCAACATCTTGGCTTTGAGATGAATGGGCATAGGAGTTGTACGTTTTATCAGCTCCTTCTTTTGCTGAAGTCATCAGTCGCCCTTTATCTTCACTGCCACTGTTTTTCATATCCTGTGGCTGTCTTTTGGTAGGGATAGGAGAGATGAAAGAACGGACTCTCCTCCTCATAATTAATGGATTTTGAGGAGACTGGTCTTCCTGGCCGGGGAGCCTGAGCATGGCGTTACTAGGCTTGGGCAAATCTGTAGATTCCTCTCGTCGATGCCCATCGCTTTCTTGAGGGCAAAATCTTTTTTGGTTGGCTCCTCCAAGAGAGCCACTGCTTTTGGCAGGAGAAGTTTGCCGAGACAGGTCCCAACCGGATTCGTGATGCTGCAACTTCTGGTTGCCGTGTTTCAGTTCGGCGCACTTGCTCTGAATACTGTCGCTCCCCATAACGCAGCGTCCAGCTTCCTGGCTTCCAGTATCATGGTAAGAGCCACCCTGAAGGTACATCATTCCATCCTTGTCATTTTTTAAGGGACTCCTGACTCTATCCAGAAACTGCTGCTGTCTTGGGCTCTTCCTTGCTCCTTCCTGCCTGTGCTGAGCTGCAGCAATCACACCCTGAGCAGTGCTGCTCGCCCAATCTTTGTATTCTTCTTGCTGTTGCTGGTATATCTGTCTCTTGTAATGATACTGGGAATTTAAACTCTGGTTAGGGTCACCGAAAGCATGAGGCCTAGCATTTGCGTGATATGCTGAAGCCAAAGATGGGCCTTCTGAATTCTGAGGGTAAGCAGAATGCAAGGAACCCCTGTTAACTCTTTCAGATAGTGTCATGTGTGGGTTCATGTGATGCAGATCTGTCCCTGGGCCTCTGCTTCTGCCTGGTGACATTTTCAGCTTATCAGCAAGATCCTGAAATTGAGAAGGTGATTTACCCCTGCTGCTTCCAGTTCTGCCAGGTCCTCGTCTCATCTGCGTCGATCGGCTGTCCTGCTGGGGAATGTAGTCTGGAGCAGCATCAGAGACCGCAGCTCCAGGGCTGGCGTTGCCTCGGAAAGATTCATGCTTGATGCCAGCAGGATGACAATGGTCTCCTGTTTTTTTATTATTGAGACTAGCCGAGCTCTTTGACTGTTCAAAATCTTCTTCTTTTATCTGCCCACTGTGAGCTTTCATCTTTGTTTCCATGGATACTAAACCACCAGGGAGTATTACTGACTGGCTCAAGCCAGGGGCGAGACGTTCGCTCCTTCCACTTCTGCCCTCAGGACCCATGTGCCCCATCGGGTGAGGGCCGGGATCTCTGACAAGTTGCCTTAATGGAGATATGTCACAGATCACCGATCTCCTCTCTGAGAGCGCTCCCCCTTCGTGGGCAGAAGACTGAGAGTCCACATCAAACTTTCTAGCAATAGGGTAATCAGCTAGATTTATCTGCTTCATGTCAGGAGCTGCGCTGCTAGACTTCCTATCCCAGGGACCCCAGTGAGGGCCTTCCAGGAGAGACCCCATGCTTTTATTTAAGAGGCCTCTATTGGTCAATTCATTGGTTTGACTAATTAAGATATTGGGCCTCATGGCTCCCTCCAAACTCCCAGCGATCCCAGAATGCTCCTGCGCGTTCCTAGAATACCTTCTGTCTGGATGATGGTGGTACCCCTGTAAGACCTCCTGTAGGAGGCTAGGAAACTTCTCATTCCGGCCTTTGCGCTCACTGTGCCCTGGAAAATCCCCTTTTTCTTGACCAGAAGGATACTGTGGAAAGCCACCAATATTTCTCTGTATACCAGCTGCTATATTATCCTTGTAACTGTATCTTAAACTGCCAGGAGATTTGGAAGGTTCTGTTCTTGCAGGAAAATTTGGCCCAACAACTGCATGGCCAGGCTGGCTGTTCCCCTCTCCGTTATGGTTAGTGTTATCTCCACTTTTGCTCCCTTTACTTCCTCCTTGAGTTTCTGGCTGCGTCCCTGCATGCCCACCTTCTTTCGCTCCACTAGCACTAGCTGGTGCCTGAGTGGCTGTGGAAGCATCATCCTGTGCAGGTTTATCTTGCCCACCTGACTTTTCTACTCTTCCTGTCATGGCTTCCCGGGAGACAATCACCCCAACTGCCTTTTCATTCACTTTTGGGGCATTTTCCACAGCCACCGCAGCTTCCTTCCCATCAGGGGAGGCCACATCTTCCCTAGCTGCAGGGCTGCTGCTGAGTTTTGATGGCTCATTCTGAGAGCCTTGTGCTGGTGAGGAGTTGGATCTCTCTAAGTTACCCCCTTTGTAAGTGGTGTCTGAGCTGGTGCTCTGGCCACTCAGCTGTCTTACCCTTTCCCCGTGATCCTCTGAACTGCTGGAACAGCCACCATCAAGGGACTCTGCCAGGGGAGACTTGAGTTGCTCCTCTGCCTGGGAGGAGCCTTCTGAGTTGGTGCAGCTGTCGGCCTTCTTTGAAGAAGAGGACCTTTTGGAACTTTTTTTCTGAGGTGCCAAGGCATCCGAGAGCAACATGTGCTGGACTGTGTTGGGCAGATTGGCCACTTGAGAGCTTAGAGCACTCAGGCTACTCAGCCCTGGATCTGTGAGCCTTTTTTCCTGCAGTCCTTCCAGCCCAAACCCCTTGAATCCTCCTGCATGAGCATTCGGGCTTGGCATCATCGATGGTGTAGGACTAAGCTGAGGCATCATCTGCAGGATTCGGTTTCTAGAACCCATGGACATGTTGCCTTGCCCACACTGGAGATTTTCTCCACCTGGCATAAGCGGAGAAGGGGTAGAGCTGCAGCTTGGAGATTGAACCACGGATGCAGCAGGAGATGGATTGGAGATTGGACTGAAGTTTTGGTGGAACTGCATTGGTGACCTTACAGGAACTTCAGTCTGGCTGTACTGTCCCACTTGACTTTGAAGAGAGAGCTTGCTGGCAGCGTTTGAATACTGCATTACGTGCTGAGGCGGGTGCTGTTGCTGCTGCCCCTGTTGCCCGCTTTGGGGCAGCTTAGACTGCTCAAAGCTTTTCATCGGTTGAGCCTGAAAGCTGTAGTTTGACTGGGTCCCATAGGCCTGTGCGTTGGAACCCACAGCGTGGCCTTCGTACTGCGACCCAGAATTCACGCTGTAGCTTCCGTCGTAATTCTGTCCTGACTGGCCAAAACGCTGCGGGGAGGGGAAAGAGGAGGAGGAGGAGGACGAAGGTGGCTGATAGTGTTGGCTGAACTGACCCACTCGTAACTGGTACCCAGAAGCAGAGGAAGGCAGGGTGGATGGGCGCTGCATGGGCTGCAAGTGTGAGGTGCTAGAAGCAGACTGGCTGGAAGCCTGGGGTAAAGGCTGATGAGATTGATAGATCTGCTGTCTCAGCTGCTGCACCTGCTGCTGCTGGCTTGAAGCCTGCTGCTGATACTGGGCGCTCCCTGGAGAAAAAGGACCAGTATAATCCTGCTGGTAGTGGGATACACCCCCAAGGGTCGAGTGCTGCGTTTGAAACTGGCCCACATGTCCCTCACTCCCATACTGACTCCCAAAGCTACTCCCCTGAGGGGGCCCATAGCTCTGTACCGGTCCAGAAGGCCTGCGCTGAGGTGGCTGCTGCCCTCCTGACGCCACTGGATCTTTGTTGGCAGCCATATAGTAAAACTCTCCTGCTTCTTTTCTGAAACCTTGGTAGCTCTGATGGCCAGAGCTCTCACCAGGCATTGCTGTAGAGGCTCCTGCTGCTCCACGACGTCCACTGCCAGCACCTCCTCCAAAGCTCTGGAACATCTGGGCCTGCTGGCGGGGGCTGAACTCTTCCAGTCGGGATGAGCTGTGCACTTCCTGCGGGTAGCTCTGCTGGCTTCCGTGGTAATTACTTTGCTCCCGAAAGGACTGCATGCTGTTCAGCAGCAGAGCAGCAGCTCGAAAGCCCTCCTAAATGGGGAGAAAAAGAGAGAGAGAGAAAAAAAAGGTATAGCATCCACATCTCCCAGATGCACCACCACTCAATTTCACTGTTTTCATAGCAATTAAAACTTAGCATCTGTCTCCTGCTTTCTGGTACATCAATGTGTATCCCCTCTTCTTGCAACTTTCCAACCTTCCAGGCAGACCAAGTAAGAAAAATCACCCATTATCAAGAAAATACAAGTCGGTAGCCTACTACCAGTTGGAGCACCTTTTCAGCACTAATACCTCCCCGCGGTCATTTAACTCACCGCATCTGTTCACGTGCCCCTGAAGAAACAAACTTCCCACAATATTTTACAAAGCAAAAATCTTTACACTCCTCGCCCTCCAGCTATTCTCCATGGCTAAAACCAGGAGTAATCATATATTTTGCTATCACTTTTAAAGCTGCAACAAGAACCCTGCAACACACTCAAACCACACTTGGATCTACTGTAGGAATGACATCCAAGGCCCATGTTTCACTCTGGGAAAGATGTCTATTACAAAACACTCAAGATACAATTGACCCAAGCTCAAACCAAGATACTCCAATGAAAAGGATCTGTGGGAACCTGTGAAAGAACTGGCACCAGCATCCTCAAAGACATCTGCTTCCCGATTACTCCAGTGACACTTCTAGGTGAAAACTAACACAGCAAGACAACACATGGTATTCCTCCCCCCACTCCCCCACCCGTCTGCTTTGTTTTAAAAGATGGAAGGTCAGAACAACTCCACTCGATTTGAGCAAAAGGGTCTACAACTTCATCCCTTAGGATTTTTTTACTACCTTGAATGAACCTTAACTGAAAACATTTGTCAGCCAGAATATATATTTTGGAATACCATGTATGATCACCTGCATTTTCATAATGAACTCGTAAGCAAATGTCCTTCAGGAAGGCTCTCCTATGTACTTCAATCTATTATTCAGTGTGCGGAATCATGACTCATTCTCAAGGACTGGACGACAGCTGCAAAACTGTTTGGGGACCCTTGTTAGTCCCTCTGCAAAAGCCTGACACATCACTAGAAGCATTAAGAAAAGTATGGTAATGAACAAGCGTACGCCTATACACTGAATTTTTGGCTATTATTTAAATAAATAAACAAACGTATGACAAAAAGCATTTCATTTCAGAAAAATCTTGTTGTTTTCTCTTCCTGAAAATAAACTGGATAACGCCACCTGGAGAGACTCCTTCCTTTAAATAAATGTTAGGACAACGCTCACCCTTTTCCAGGAAACAGAGCCCTGGCTCCTCAGGTTGGAGACTTCGTGGAAGACTTGTCTGCATTAGCTTTTCTCATTTAGCCATGCTCTGTGCTCGCCACATCCAACTGAACCCACTCAGAATTAAAGTCTAGTTTTGCACTTAAAAGTTTTATTCAAGTAGAAGATCACCAGAGTCCCCAAAAACCAGGCATACAAACAAGGAGATGCAGGTGACGTCTGGCATCATGCTCTTACCCTCTCTGCCTCTCAAGGCTATTTCTTTTTTTTAATTCATACGTATGTTATACACAGAAGGCCCCGACTCTACCATTGGAGTCTTTCAGAAAGGCAATCTGATTCCATCAGGTTTCTACTCTCTGTTCGTGCGTGCAGGCTACAGAAAACACACACAAAACCTCCACTGCAATGCACATCTCCACAGTCCCTCTCTGCAAACTCAAAGGCATCTTTGCAGCCTTGGTTCACACAGCTTGATGTCCACAAGAACATGACTAAAACATTTACTAGAATCAGAAAAGAACTTTCAAATTGTGAATACTTCCAATTCTGTCTCTCCCCTTCTAGGAAGTCAACTTTACTGCTGTTTTAATCCTATACTCCGAAAGTGTCATACTATAAGAGAGGTCTGCTGTTCTGCTGAACTTCCACTTTTTTAGCATTTTAAAGACTATATATATCACAGGAATAACACTTCTATGAATGCCGCACCGTGCCAATCCATCCAATTTGGGTTTCTTATGGATACCTCCCCCACCACCTTTTCCTGAATGATTCCCTTTGATGTTTCATCAGCTTGAAGCTCCTGCCCTCAAAATTGGGATACCCAATACAAGCAGGGAAGAAAACTTCCTTCTATTTCTATGCATGTTATCAAACTAAAGGTAAGAGAACATCTACTGTAACTGGCAGATGTTAGAAAGCAGCTTCTCTAGATAAGGAGTTTGGGGCTCTGCAACCAGCACCACCGATGCGCTCCAGAGGCCGCCTGCATGCCCTGGCCGTCACGTCCTCTGCATCCTCTTCTCCCGAGAGCAATTTCCATCCTCACGGGCTCGGTCTCACAGAATCTCAGACTAATTTTTAAATGACTTTAATAAAGCTTACTTTGCATAGCCTGAACAAAGTCTCAGGAAGCCTCTTTTGCGTTACGTTATAAAAAAACCCCACAACTTTCATCACTGATGATACTCATTCTTCTATAACACTACTAACAAAGGCTTGAAAGCAGCTAACATACGTTAACAATGCTAGGAAACATTCTTAAGACTTCCTCACTGTTAAAAAGGAATACATTTTAATGACATAATGGAACAGAAACAGCACAAGATGCCATAATACACCTTTAGGAACAGAGATCCAGTAAAGGTCAACTGAGGCACAAATTCCTATCCTCCATCATCTCATAAAATCACACAATATTTATTTAGTCCAGAAGATATATACGTTAACTCAAAACGGGGAGAACATGTTTTTCCGCTTCAATTTATTAGTATTTTTTTTAATCTTGGATTTTACCCTGACAAATAAACTAAAAGTTTTCACTAGGAGAACTTCCATTACTGATGCCCTAAGCAAATGCTTTCTGTTCTCATGTCTCCTACAGAACCACACTCACTCTGAATATCTCACAAGGAGCTTAACTTGAGAAACACACCCAGTAGAATAACAGCCAAAAAAAGAAAAAAGGCATTGCATTAATAACAGGAGCAAGAAAAGCCAGGAGGTGCTGCAATCCATTACATCATTGATAACTTAAGACATATAGCACACTGCCTGTCATTAACGTACTATAAATACAGGACTATTACAATTACTATTGTCATAATCTCTCTTAATAATAAGAGCGCTGTAGAGTGCTTAGATCTAAGTGCTATGTTGTCAGCAAAACCACCAAGAATAATTCCATGGGCAAGCCTTGTTAATAAAATGCATTCAGACAGATGAGGCCTTCAAAATCTACCTAGATCCACAGGAAAAAAGTACATCTGTTTGATTAAGTTTTCACTGGAAGCCTTTAAGGAAAACATTTTCAGCTGGTACATACTCCTCCACATGCAGGAACTCAAGAGAACGATACACCAGCTGCCGCCTAGAGACTACAACACAATCACAGAAGACTCCAAAACGGTGGCACATAACCGTAACCCCATACCCAGCAGAAGGGGACCTCCAAAAAAGCACTCCATTAACAGCCACGACTTACTTACATTTACCGTATTTTCCAACGGACACGCACACCAAAAACATCCAAAGCCTTCCCCATTTAGTCAAAGAGAAGGTCAGATTCTGGCACAACTTTCACTACTCCAGCATCACACCCACGCTCTCACTACCTGTGAATCCAGCGGTCTCAATAAAGCTTCATCGTTCTCCTCCAGTATTTATAGCCTGTAGCCGTAGAGCCACCTAAGCACGTCCACCTAGCGATTACAGACTGCATTCACTTGGCTAAGCAGTTTCACTCTGCTCCAACACATTTGTTTCTTCCCCAATAGCCCAGTAATCAAAATTTGCCTTCAACTCAGTAGGAACAAAGGAAGCGTATTACAAGCTTGGGCGACCGACAGAGAGACAGCCTCACTTAAGAAATCACTGCACACAAGTCACAAATAGAGAGAAGCAGCAGGTCCTCTTATCCATCTCTCAGACTTATTTGGGAAACACCTGAAGTTATTTCAGGCAGTCTTTTAACCTGCCTTCTCCATGTGAACTTATTTTTAAAGCACATCTACAATGCAGATGTTGTTTCTTGTTTAATCGTCCGAAACAGCCTTGTAGAACTTTGTTAACATCGGAGTTCCTCAAAATACGGAGCTACTGCATTGTGATCCTACTGTGAGCGAGATTATCAAATGGCAGTCAACAGCACGTCAGCATCTTTCAACTGTTCCTGCACATGAGACTGCCCGAAGCACAGCTGATTAACAGGGCTCCTGAGTACTCCCACACCAAGATTACGGTGTGAAATGATCTTCTGCAACGTACTCTGCTAGGATTCTTAAATCCATATCAATTTTTAAAAGTTTTTTGTCCTCATTATCAAAGGCTGGACAAATAGAGGACAGCTACCCAGATCTTCCCACGAACACTGATGCCAGCATAGTAGTGCATCACTACAGCCAGCCAGCTCAAAACAAGCGAGCTAAAAACCAAAATACTGTGGGGATATGCTTAATTCTTAACGATAAGCCTATAAAAGGAGCAAGTGAAACCAGCATCACTTAATTCTGTAGGACGTAAGTGAGCTCCTTCTGCTTCGTTAAATTTTCTTCAGATTTCAGTTGATTACTGTGACCCATCTGTGCAGAGAAGTCTCAGGCAGCAGTCAAATGCAATATATTTTTGGGGATCTGTCAAAGACCTCTCACTTCCTAGCATGCTTATCAGGAAAGAAAATGTAGTTATAGGCAGGTGACAAACAGTACGGCAGCGTTTTCCATAGTCAAAAAAGGTACAAACAAGTGAAGTTCTTACAGAGTGTCCAGGCTTCTGATTCTTTAATCAGAACTTACTTGCTAAATCCTGTGCAAACAACAGAGATATACAAACATCTCCGTAGCCATTTCTAGTCACAAGCCATACAAAATTGCAAAAATTACCATTTTTTGTCCTTCCCCACTGCACGTTAAAGTTAACAGAGCACACGCATAACCAAAAAAACGCCACCAAGCCAGAAGTTGAGTATGAGCAACTCAGCGGCATAATTTGTAAGTAAACAACCCCCAGGATCTGAATGAAGCCTGACATATGGGGGGGGGGGGGGAGGGAGAGATTTTCACGTACCAAGTATCATTTCCATTGGCAAGGCCAAGTTGCTAACCCTCATTTCTGCAGGTACACTGTCAGTACTTGCACACCTGAGCAACGCCTGGGAACAGACTGGTCTTGTTTCAGTTTTGGAGGAACATTGCCCCGTCTGCTGCTTTTACGAGAAGGCAAATCAGCTATGCCGCAAGTAGATGACCTGAAGGATCAAACCTAAGACTGCATTTAACAAAGTAACAGAACTAATTTATTTCTTCTACATTTGATGTCTTTTTAAAAGAAAAAGGAAACCTGATTTAGTTTTTAAGCTCAGGTGTGATACAAAAGTAAACCAAGAGAGACAGCACTTCAGAAGGTCACCGGTTTGTCCAACCAATAATACTCACTGCTCACTTCTTTCAAAAAGTTGTGGTTACCCTGAACTGCAAACGCGTTTTCGTTGTACCTTACCGTAACGGTTAAAAAACACCCATATGTAGTTGTTACACATGCTTCAGGGTCTAACAACACCACATACTAGCAACATGTCTTGCAAATCAGTGCTAATACTGGTCTTGAGAAAAAACCGGAATTTTGTCCTGCCCAATGAAAAAATTTATCAAAAGATTCCTCAAATGAGTTGAAACTTGGCCAAGTAATTAGTTTCCATCATCTCAGAAAGACACTATGCTTTATCAAAATGTCTACAGCTTTTTAGAAAGTCAGTATGAACGAGCTTAAATCCACACAATGAAGGAAATGGTTCTTGGAGAATGGGTGAGGAACAGATGAGCGTGGCAGAAGGCACACAGTGAGCTTTGTCAGCCGAGAGAGGGGAATGCTCTGGGGATTATTGTGCTAGAGAAGATCTACATTCACTGCTCATTTCATATATTTCCCTAAGTGACCACAGAAAATTTTGCTAAACCTGAGTCACTGCATCTTCCTGCCTCACAGGGGAGACGCGGACAGACATATTCAGAGTATTCCACTGCTATAATAAAAGGTATCATATAAACAAACAACAACAAAAAATAATGAGAATTTTGCTCATGGCTTTTATTTGACCGCTGATTTCTTCCCCCATCCCTGAGATATTTTTTCTGAATTTTTTTAAATTTGGATAACACTAAACTAAAAATACTCAACCAGATTTTTGCATCTGCAGGTCTTTCTTACTCACTACACAAGTTGAACTGAAACACCACCTCCAGTTTAGCTCTGCACTTTGAGTGAAGTGCACTGTTCAACTCATATTCTTAAACATGAAGAAAGAAGCGAAAGGAGTTTGATAAGAACAAAATTTTGTTGTAAGCTGGTATTAAAATTGTGGTGTTATGAAAATGTTTATTTCTAGAAAAGTTCAACAGATTTTTATCTTCTTTTATTATTATGTCATCAGTTCTCAGTCTCAATCAACAGCACAGATGCACTTAAATAGCTTTTAAAAATCCACTGATTGCTGAAAGTTATCCATCTAAATTTTTAACAGGTACCGCTATTTTAATAAGAACCTATGCAAATCAGCCAGATTCCATTTTATGCCAAAGATTCAAACAACGATTTTGGTTTCAGATACAGGGTCAGCTCTCTATGCACTCACTGAAGAGGTCCAGCCTCCTCCACGGCGCTAACACAGCCGTTCACGCAGCAAGCTGGATCGGGGAACGGATATGGTCGAGAAACAATCCTGCGCGGGAGAAAGGCCATTTCTGAACCGACAGATCCATTCCCTGTATGGTTACACAAACATCTGTACCAGCAAAAGGGACACAGCAGGAACTGCTTAAGTGGCATGGCTACTGAAGTGCACTTGAAATCAAAAGTTCATATTTAAAAGGCTCTTCATCTTTACACAACAGTCAAACAACGCTTCCCACCATCAAAATGAAAGTAATGCTGAACCCTCAGCTCACTTCTTTTCTCCAAGCTGCAGATCAGCCAATTGCACATCCTAACCCAATTCACTAGTCCTTCGAAAAGCGTGGCAACTCATTATATGCCTCTTATTGCAAATTCACCTCTGTCCACATCTCACATGTCTCCAAACACGACGTCTGCTGCAGCAATACAGCAAAATCTGAGCAACCATTTCAAGGACGGCTTCTGATCTGCTCTTCACCTCCTCAGACACGCGAGACAGGAGGTTCAGCAAAGGCATCACAACTCTCACCAAACCTTCACCTTTCAGTTACAAAGCTGAAGACAGTGAAAAGGAGAAGTCAATTATTAATTGTAAGAGGCAAGCAGAAAAGTATGAGCAGGGCTGCCAAGTTCTAACTGTCCAAGCTCCCACTTTCACTGCAGAAATTAATCCAATACCAAAAATACTCAGAACTATATAGCAGTAAAAAAAAAAATAAATCTAACATATTATTTTTAATTAACTTTTATAATTTGTTCATACTAAGTAGTAGCCCCTGCCTTTAAAGTCTTGAATGCATTATCTCTTCAAATTGTGACAAGTTGCTAAGATGAACACTTAGGTCATATTTAATATTACCTGTAATACACTTCTTTCTTTTCTATTCAATGTAGTCCATACAATTAAGTCTTTTTATTCTGTTTCACAATACCTGGTGCAATGAGCCTGTAACGAAGGCTCCTGGGAACTCCTCAAGGCAAAGGAATTGACACAAAATCTCTACCAGTTATGTGCAAGTATTATTACAACACAGGTTATGCACCGTATACAAGAATTAAATCCATTGATCAGGACAAAAACATTGCTGAGGATAATACCACCTCGTTACATCATTTGCCGTAACATTACAATCAGGTAGAAATATAACTTCGATCTACTTAAACTAACAAATTAAAGAATTACCATCCAACTGCAGAAAAGCCTCACTCAAATTTATGTCCTCCAAACTTCTTACAGATGACTTTTGTTCCACTAAGATAACACAAGAAATTTAGCTATGCACAATACCACTTTCAAGTTTCACTAGCCAAGGTTATCATTTTTCCTATCAATTCAGCACTTTATCCCCCTAAAGTGACACAGATTTAAGAGCAATTTGGGTATGCAAGGTCTGCAAATACTCCTGCTATGGAAGACTTGAGGAAAAAAAAATATCATCAAGGTCATATGAAGTTTACTGATAAGATGTTATGGGAAAATAAGGTTTTTCTCTGACATAAGAAAGGAGTGGTTGAACTTCCCTCAAAAAAAAAAATTCCAAGCATTTTCAAGATTTTCACACTAAAAAAACCCAACAACGTTCCTTTCCCTGGCATCTCTTCTTGTCTCCTACAACCTGTATCCTCTAAATGTTCCTTTGCTCATTCGTCCACCCTCTAGATTCCACCGCGTCTGCCTCACACTGAAGCCAAAAGCTGAAGCAGACCCGTTCCTACAACCTAAGTGCCGTCTCCTAAGAGAGACTAAGACTACAGCCACAGGGAGACAGAAGAAACAGTTCAGATTAATACAAAATAACTTCATACATTTAAGCGTGTCAACGAAAAGATGACTTCAGTGGCAGCACTATTTTAAGGAGTTCCTCCTCCTCCTACATTCCCATCCCCAAGACTCTCATTCCTACCCCAGCACTGGAGGTTTTCTTCGGATTTTTCAGATTGGACCAGTTTGTTGAACCATCTCATTATGCATCCCCACTGTCGTTATACTGGCATAACCAACAGACAGATGACAAGAGAGGAGGCAGCATACCGCAGTGTTGGAGCAAACAGTCAAGAACTCCTTAAATTCGTATTTTTTTAAGCTCTTATATCGCTAAGCCTTGGCCTATAAAGCACTTAAATCGGTTGATTCTCCCCAGCTCCCTCATGGAGTCAATGAAAGCCTTCCAGAAGGTCTCTTCTCATGTCAACTTTATGCTTACAAGGTGACTAAACTTCTAATACACCTCAGTTAAATGTCTGAAATTATACGCTATAAACAAACCAGGTACTGCACCCTGTCACTTTAAACTGCAAACACTCAACTCCACACTTCTCAATCTGCTGCCCCAGCCAAAGGCACAGTGAATGACAACAGTAGTCAGACCACACCACAGTCACAAAATTAACTCTAACGAGCGTAAGCAGGGCACAGAAATGACAAGCCACAACTGCAGATCTTCTCACAACTGGGGTCTAAAACTTCCTCCTCCCCCAAGAGATTTCCGTATCAGCACAGTGACAGCGTCAGGCAGCGTTTGAGGCTGTCGATGGAGACGCACTTGGAAAGCTGACGGACGAAGCTCCCACTGCATGTATTCCGTCTTGGATCCCAGAGCGTATCTCCTGAAGAAAGTCAGCAGTTGAAAGCGAAGAGGAGGGATGAATTCAGCACCAGAGAAGAACCAACACCACTATAAATACAGATTAGGGGAGGATAACAAAGACACTGCACTCTGAGCGTAATTTTTGGAAATGCTAGAGTTAAGATTTCAAAGTGAGACAGAGGGAGCTTTAGATGCTCCACTACTCAGAGAATCAGCCCCATCATTCTGTTAAACTTGAGTTCCTGCAGTCATTCATCCTCTACACCGGGGAGAAGAGAAAACACAAACCCAGAAGACTCCATGTTTCTTTCTCCATCCGGCCTCCCCTCAAGAGGAGGGCTAAATAAAGAGGGACAATTAACATAAACCATACATGATGGATTATACACAATCATTCTATAACGCTAATGTATTCCAGGAGTTCTACTACAAGAACATAAAGACGAGACGCTGTTTCCTCCCTTGCTCTAAAACATCCAAACATTCAATGAAAAACTGAAAAGTCTGCTACCTCGTTTCAGCTAGGAAGGTGACAACAAAGACAAGTCATTGACTTTTACCCTGAGAATGGCTCCTGATTTCACTCTTTCTGTCTGTTAACCAGTTGGGCAAAAGGATCTTACCCCTTCGCTTATTTCAGAAGGGCAATGTACACATGGAGCTAATCAGGACAAATTTCATGAGTAAACACAGCCTAACGAAGTCTTTATAAACACTACAGTTCTGTGGATAAGCAAGGAAGTTTATTTCCTAATTCGTCCTCCTGTCCACATTTCGGAGCTTCCTGACCCTGTTTCTCATTGAGCCAAGGGATTTGCTTTCCCTGGTGAGCTGGATTCAGACTCACCCATCTTTTTCCACCAGCTTCCGCAGGCTTTTGATTAGGCTGTAGGGTATACATACAGTCAACCTCTTCTCCTCTTGCCACTGTCGGCAGCTCTATTATGTATACACACCCCTTTGGTTTTCCACAAATTTCACCTTTCAAACATACAGCAAACTATACTTCTGCAAGGCAAAAAGACAAGGACACAAACAAATCGAACACGACAAGTCAAATGTCTATATCCTAGCTGCAGGACACTACCATCATTTAAAAAAACATGTACTCAACTGAGCAATGCTCAAGACAGAAAACGGTTTTGTCTCTGGTAACCAGAATCTGAGAAGATACCAAATGTGGAAGAGGCTTAAGACACCAAATGTAGAGAAGTACCCCAGAGCAAAAGGGAGAAAGCCCAGAAGGCAAAACTCGCCACCCTGCTCCCCAAACTGCAGTAAACACGATGCTGAGAGGAGGCAGAAGGGCGGAGGTGTGGACCACCACACTGCAGCTGACCTCCCTGGGTCATCACCAAAGCCATTCCCTCACCACAGCTGGCAACCACACAATTCTGCGTCAGTATACGAGGGACTAAGAAAGGCAAAGGAAGGACGTTTCTGCATTACAATGCAGCGATTTGCAGGGAAGGGGGACAAGGATAGCACAGTTCAGGTTTTTTCATGCAAAATAAACAGCGTGATTTTGGAGCAATTCTCAATTACGCTCCCACTACTTCCACCCTCCGGCAGTACCGAAGAGAATCTGCCGCTCACTCAGCGATGCCCTGCGACACAAAGACAATCAATCTGCTACCACCTTCTGTAACAATTCTGCCCAACTCATTTAATTCACTGCCTGCTAAGTGTCTATCACACTTTTCAAGACCTATCCAAAAGACCATTTTTATGCTGCAATATGCACGAGGTGTGGTCAGGATCAAGAACATCAGAAAATCCGATGAGCACAACACCTGAAAGAAGGGAAACCTCCCCACTTCCACATGCAGGGAGAGAGAGGGGGAAAACTTACAGTGGCAAACCAAAACGTACATCATCTGACACAACACTCCTCACTTCACTCTTTTCCCCCTCAAATGCAATATGAGAAATAAAAGGAAAAGACATGATAATATAGACAGAATCGTTTAGGTTGGAAAAGACCTTTAAGATCATTGAGTCCAACCGTTAACCCAACACTGCCAAGTCCACCACTAAACCATGTCCCCAAGCACCACATCTGCACATCTTTTCAATACCTCCAGGGATGAGGATGCCACCAGTCTGTTCCAGTGCCTGACAACCCTTTTGGTGAGGAAATTTTTAAATTTTTCCTAATATCCAACCTAAACCTCCCCTGGCGCAGTTTGAGACTATGCCCTCTTGTTCTGTCTCTGGTTGTCTGGGAGAAAAGACCGACCCCCACCTGGC
>NW_009616931.1:0-37680 GCF_000690535.1 Cariama cristata
TGCTTGACTTCCCTCGCTCGTCGCAAGAATCCCCCCTTTTCTCATGTAAGCCTGCAAGCACACAAGGAAATGAATTAGGAAAAGACTCTTGAGTAGTGTGTCAGTCCTCTACTAGAGAATGGGTTCACTGCTTACCCACCCACCATTCTTCATTTACCCAGTTATTGTTGCCAGATCTCCCCAAAATTCCTCTCTGCCTGTCAGGGATTAAAACTAAAAAATACGATTATGCTAGAGGAAAACATTACAAAAGTAACCTTAGGGCAAGAAAATACAAGTGCAGATCATCCTTAAAGTACTTCCTGAAATGTCTCAGTGTCAGGAAGCTGACTGTCTCTCTTTTTCTTTCTAACATATTTAAGCTAAAGTCTTCAACTTGCTGTTATAAGAATTTGATTCCTAGTTCTCTATGATTGGGCTTTTGGATAATCCTACTCAATTTCTTGATTTTTTAGGCTGGATCTTTTAGACTTTTCACCAGTATTTCCTGATTTACATTTTCTGCTGTACTCTAATTTGTTTACATTCTTCTTAAAGGTTTTAGGTTGTTTTCTCGCTCTTATCTTTCTGAAGACACATTTGTGAAACTGTATATCTGATGTCTCAAGGAACAGTCATTTTTTAATCACCATAGAAGACTTCAATATTAATTTTGCTGTAAGTGTTGTATAAAGACCAATCATCATTCAACAGATGGCGAATTGGGAAAAGTATCATTACAGAAGTATTTAACTTCTTAAATACAGTGTTGGAGAACAAATGCAACTAATAATGGTATTAGTACTGAATAGCCTTGGCTATTCAGATTTGTGACAGCTGACAGATTTCTTTGCTAAGTCATTATGAATCAATAAGAAGTGGTGCTAAGTTATACTGATCTGGATATCCTTGTAAGCATTTAATAGAAAATAATCTTAAATCATTCAATTTAAATTAATTATATATATAAAAAAGGAGTTCTGTAACAAATGTTCTTGGTTTGAAGTGGTTGGATTTCAATGAATTTAGGGAATTAGTGATGTTGCACAGAGGAGTTAAGGGCATTGATTCGCAGAAATTCCAGGACTCCTTCACATTCAAAAGAATGATCAGTATCCTGGAAAAACCTTGTGGAAATGCATAGTGGCCTTTCCTGACTGAAAAATCAACTGTAAGGTTATGAGGAGCAAACTTGGAGGGAGGAAGAAAGAAAATATTAGTTAGGAAAGAAAAGTCATAAGTGCAGGTATAAATTTCCTGAAGTAAGTCTGAGTTAGACTGCTGCAAGTGAAATAAGAACAAAACCCGAAAACCATTTTAGCTCTATAAATATCTGAATCAAGAAAAAATAGAGCTTGAAAGAGCTACCTCATACACCAGAAGCAGTCCAACTGCATTAGCACTGCACTCTGCCAAAGCCGATACAGTGTCCTCCTCCATTTGCCCTCAGGAAGATGGTATAAAGCGTGGGGGGAACAGCATAGGGAAATGAGAGCATGTCCATACGCAGAGGTAGAGTAAAACTCAAAGATGCAATGTCTGAAGTCAGAAATACTTGATCATGTCTGTCACAGGACCCTGGGAATTCCAGATCCAGAAACAGATATCTTACATGGATCTACAGAGTTAGGAGAGAAATTCCTGAAAAAAAAAAAAATTTAAAAAATCTGAAAAAAAAAGAAAAAAACCCAAGAAAAAAACCCTAGTCAAGTGCAGGCCTATTCAACTGACTTAAGTAGCATGGCAGGAAATGGAGAAGTATGAATACAGTCATTCAGATGATGATTATTTGCAACAATGAGCATTATTGGATCTGCTGTACAGGTTTTGATCTATGTTGCTACTTATTTTAACTGTTTGCCCATCCCTTTTATATAAAAGCAGGATTTTTAGGGCAAAGTGGAAAGACATCGAAATGATATGAAACTTGTACCTGAATTTAGACATGAAGATTTTGGAAAGATTCATCTTCACTGTTAACTTGTAGAAATGGGACAGCTGCTTCTTATTTTATTGTATCCAAAACGCAGTCAGAATAATTTTCAAAAATTTTTGTCTTGACCAGTATGTTTAAGTAACATATTTCCTGGATACAATCCAAACTCAGCATGCATTATATAGAGATTAATAATTTAAATTTGTATCTACTGTCATCAACTGATTTGTAAGGAAGTAAATTGTTAAAAGATTTCCAGGTAAAATAAGAAATTAAATTATCCCTAAACTTTTTATTGTATTAAAGCAACCTCTCTGGTAATAAAAATAAATTTAAGAGATCAAAGAAAGCTAGGAATATTGGTCATACAGATTATGGTTCTAAAAGTCATAGGGTCAGAAACTTTCTGGTTCATATTTAAATCAGATTTACATTCATTAGGAGTCTTACCATTGGCTTGACTTATATTAAGGAAAAAATAATTCAAGCATTAAGCATAAGAAATAAATATTCCACTCCTTTCTCAATTGTACTTCCATATTACTATTATATTGCTTTTAGGTAATTTCTACAGAAAAAGAAACAAAGGTTAAAATAAAGTATAAAACAGTCCTGTAGAAAATGGAAAATTCTCCTGTAAAGAAAAACTGAAGGTGGCATTTCATAGGTAACCTTGATATTCAGCTATTTTGGATCATTCAACAGAAAGAAAATCCCAAACAACAAAACAACCTATGCCTCCCCCCAAAAAATCCTCCCCCACCTAATCAAATAACCCCATAAAGATTAAAAAAAAAAAAAAAGCAAGCAAACAGAGCAGCTTAACCAGATGGAATATTTTTGGGGCTCAGAAAAAAGTACATAGGTAGCCAGCTAGGAGACTCATATTTCTTATTTAAAAAAACAAAAAAAAACCAAAAAAAACCACAAAAACAAAACAAAGGACCCCAGTCAGGAAATGCATCAATCTGGAACAGTGTGTGGAAATTTGGCATTGCACAGAGAGGGTTGCAGTGATAAAAAAATCATGGAAAGAATACACGGCAATCTAAATATTTTAAATCATGGCACATTGTTTTCATCCTTACAATATGCACAGATGAATATGTAAGGCTTTACTTTTTAGGATTGCAGTTACTTTTTTTTTTTTTCCCCCCTGCACATATTTATACCCTTTTAGCTGTGATTCTCAGTGGTAGATCCTTTGGGACTTGCTATATGGCATCAATTTCTGGTGTTCAATAGTACATAGGCAGATACAGCCTTGACCAAAATGCGGGGGTGAGAAAATGGGAGAATGTTGATGCAGCCACAGGCCATAATGGCATTGCAGAAAACAGGTGCACCAGAAGATCATGACGGAAAGCTCCTCTGTTCTCCACTCAGCACAGACCCTGCTCAGTGTGGAATTGGTGTGGACCTCTGAGTCTCCTGTGTGCCTCGAGTACTTGAACCCAACTCTCTCAAAGCAGTCGAGAATGCTGGATTACTGTTACTGGTAAAAATAAAATATGAATGAGCAAAGTTGCTGTTTGTGCCAGGCATTTTTAGGATAAGGGAGAAGTTTCTAGATGTTGTGGGAGACATGCTGTTTTCCTTATTAGTTTTCCTAGTTCTTCATGATCAAGTAAGAGTTTAACTATTTGCTCATAAAAACACAGTTAGGAAAACATGAACCTATGTGTTGTACGTATGTCTTTATTGTAAAAAACAAAAAAGAGGGGTGAACGCTTTGTTCAAGATGACATGTTCATAATGGATAATAATAGTATTTGCAAAGTCAAGTAATTATACCTACAGTGTTTGTCTGAGTTTTAAAACCATTTTATGTTTTCTTTTTATACTGCTTCAGGGAGATAAAACAGATACATTGTATGCTCAAAGAAATGTAATGGAAGCTATCTAACATCTCATTTCTATGTGCATCTTTTCTTGCTTACAGAAGGACATTTTTAATGCAACTTTTGTTGTAAAGACTGCTAGTTTTACATTCCTTTCCAAGACATTTGCTTTGGCTGGCAGAGCTGCTGCTACCTCATGTATGAGGTGAGGTTGAAAGTAAAAATAAGATCCCTTGTACCAACATCATCAGCTGGTCTACATGAATGTGGTCTACTCAACTGATTTGGCTTCAAACTGAATTGCAGAAACATAAGGAATCATTTGCAATATCAACCGTTTTGTGAGCTGAATGCCAATGCATATGAGAGCCAAGTACTTCAAGGAAAATTTTGGAAGGTTTCTCAGGTTTTCATTCCTAATGTTAACAATATGACACAGAGGAGATGGGGAGGCATTGTATAACTGCAGGTAAAGGATTTTTCCCAACTCACTATACCAACAACCTTGGTTCAGATGACAGTCCCTGAAACCATTGCTCAGAGTCACTAGATTTTGCAAAATCAGTTATTTTCTTTTCGTATGTCCTAAGTTCTGTATCATTACCTGAAAGTCTGAGCTTTTAATTAAAAAGAGGCAAAGAAACATGAAATTGTAAAATTATTAGATAGAAAAGCTTGAATACATAAATCAAGAAGACTGAAGGCAAAAGGAGAACTAACAGAATTGGTTTTAAACTTACCTTGTGATTCAGAATGATTTTTGAGAGCCAGTGGACGACAACCCTTTATCAACAATAGTAACTGATTCTTTCATCCTGAGCTCAGAAAACAAGCACGGATCTTCAATAAAGAGTTACAAGAAAAAGTAAATCGTTACGGAGAGAGAAGCTGGTTCCCAGTTTTGGATAGTGAATAAGCTACCTGCCAGGTAGCCCATCATGGACTCCCCATTTCTTTGTTCAGGAGCTGCATTTAAGCCCTTGCCCTCATTCTTTTCCCGTGCCATGTTGCAGCTGTGCCTGTACACAGCCTTCACCTGAGGAGACCTTTTGCTCCAGGAGAGGAGTCCTGACCCAGCCTGTGCTGTCCTGCCTGAGGAAGCTCAGCAGTGGTGGTGGCTCCACTCCCCTCCATGGTGCCGAAGGTGACAATGAGGTGGACAGAGCAGTGGGCTCTTGCTGGGGAGGGCACTGCCCTGCAATCTGCAAGCAAGAAGAGCAGAGCAGGACCAGTGATGGTCACCACAGTCAGCCAAGAGTGCTGCAACCACTGGGCAAGTCTGCAGTAGCCAGTCATTTGAGGTGGAGTCAAGAAGTTAAGTCAGCAGGTTGGGATCAGGTCAGGCATGGTCATACCTACAGCATAGCTCAGGCAAGGTCTAGGGCTGTGGGTCTGAGTGTAACTGCAACTTTGGAACGATAGGGCAGAGGCCTCCAGCAAGGTCTCCATGAGATCCTTCTGCCACTCAAGCTGTTCTCCCAGCTGCTTGTTGCAAGGTTATGTGGGGGCGTCACACCAACACTGGCTTGGAGCACGGACAGCCTGACCTCCAGGAGCTGTAGAGCCCATGTGCGAATACAGGCCCATGATGCCAACCTTAGTTTTTCTTCAATAATGCCATTAATGAAACAGTGGGACATATTCCTGTAAGCAGCAATGGACTCAGGGTAACATTACAGCGCAGGAAGGGTACTTAACACCAATAAGTCGTCAGTAAGTACCTTCTGCTCCCATTCTATGAAATCTCCAAGAAAAGCTGAGCAAAAAACTCAGAAAAAATCTGTAGATTAAAAATGCTATGATTTTATAAACCAGTCTTAAAAAAATCAAACTTTATAATAGAAAACAGATATGTCAAGTCAGAAGTTGAACTGATACATTCATTATAGCTACAGTTATTCCTATAAGTTAGTTCAAAATTATTATAAATTCCATGTGACCACTGAGAGATGTAAGAACCATTCAAAACTTATCCCCTGTATTAGCAAATAAAACAACTGAGATAATGCTATCAAATCAGATGGCAAATTCAAACTGATGTTCATCTCTGTGTTGAAATGTTTAGGTTGGAAGTGTTTATCCACCTGCCTAAGACAAGATAGACAAAGTTCATCTTTGCTGTTAACAACGTAAAAATACTGCAATGTTTTTACAGTAAGTTCTCAAACAACTGCTAAACTTGATGGATCTCACATTGCAAACCTATTAATTTACAAACCCGTTAATTTGCAATTGTTTCCATGTGTTTATTTTAGTGTTGGTTTAGCCAACAAACTCTTTTCGCTGTAGTGAAGAGTGTTAATTACTCTCCTGAACCTTTCTGTAAGGCACATAGTAGAGATCTTGGAATAGTTTAATTATAGACTGTTGTTGGAGGTATAAATGGTGTTAATTTCAGAAGTGCTAAGTGATCCATAAGTTTAATTCAGTCTAGTATTGGGACAACAAGATCAAATACTGAATGTATTGTGACAAGGAATTTCTTCTTGTTGGAGCTGAGAGATGTACTTTTATACCAGCAAAGACAAGAAAAGATCACAGCTTTTTTTTTCTTTTTTTGTTTTTTTTTTTCTTGAGGTTTCTTCTTAATTGATGGAAAAATTGAATTATAATTATTAAATCCATAATGCATCTCATCACGTTCCGAGTAATATTCACGGGACTTTATTCTCAGTTGTTCCTGTACAAGTACAGTTGCACAGAGAGAAAGGGTTACAAAGTTTGATACATTATTTTTATCTCTGATTTTCAAGGAGTCCTCAATTCTGTGCCCTTTCAGATGTGTAACTTTTTTTTTCCCGCAGAAACAGTCTGTGCATGTTTTCCCATGAAGTGGTTAACGCGTATACTTACACAAGGCCTTACTAACATTGTCCTGCATATTTGAATAAAATCTGTAGGAAAAATAAATGTTAATGCATAAAAAATGTCCATAAAATTTCTTTTATGGTAATGCTTTTGAATGTGTGAGATTGTGAGAGATTTAGGCTTTAAATCTTGTTTTGAAACTACAGTTATTCAAATACTTTATATGCACGACAAAACTTCAACTAGGGACTGTTTCAGGGGCTTAACGATCGGTGTCTGGAGCCATTTTTATAATCCTAGATCATACTGCCCAGCCTGTTGTTGCCACTCCAGAAAGGTACAGATCTGCTCTACATCCTCTACCTTCCCATCCTTCTGTCTGCTAACTCTGTGCAAATGTTTCACCTAGTCTCAAATGGTAGCAGTTGTCAGTGTTTAGACATATTGAAAGAGATTCAGCTTCCTGGAAAACATTAATTTAAAAATGGTACTGCATGGCATTCTAAGAAACAATCGGGAAACTTTTATAAAGATTCTAGCAGCTGCTAAGTTATTTATTGTCTGAAATGATGTATACAATAATCTATTACATGATCATTGGTATCACATTCTTAGATTATACGTAGAAATTCCAGCTGCTGGAGCTAAAAGCTATAAAATATGTTTCCAACACTCGTGGAACAAGAACAATAGTCCATCAGGGTGAAAATAAATAAAAACCCACCAATAACTCTAGAAACTGAATACTACATTTGTTAAAGTAAATGTTATAAGAAAAGATGCCCAAGAGAGAGTATTGAAAGTGAACTATCTAAAATTTTATTGCTGCAATTCAAGACAATACTGACTGTCTCATATACAGAGGTGGTAACAGGGATGCCATCCAGAAAACTGTGGTGAGAAGAAACAAATCAAAATACTTTCGCAATACTGAGATTGTAACTGGCCAGAAAAGGCCAGTAACTGAGGTACTGAGGTAACTGAGTTTAATCAAGTTATAAAATTTAAGAAATAGAGAAGACATTGATAGAATTGATATCTTGGAGCTGCAGGCACGTGAAAAAGAGGAGACAGTCTATGTATTCTCAAGAAATTACTGAAATGGATTTAAAAATGATCTTAGTCATAGGGAAGCACTTAGCTGAGTTTTGCTTTTCAAATCCTTGTTGCACAGCCTGGAAACACTCGCACTGATAGTCCTTGATTTTGAAGATTCATCTTAACGTGGTGCATGTTCCTTTGGGAACCAAAGAGCAATGTCCATCCACAGAACTGCCATTTCTGCTTTCTAGGAAGAAATTGCATTCAGCAATACCATAACCACTATAGCATAACATTGTCATTGTAGCCAATAGAGGCGTCAAGTATCTCAGATGAATTGATTTCGGTCCAAGCTCTTAGGGCTTTAAGGACATGCTTACAAGAAGTAATACGACAGTCTGTTAGAAACACCTCAGCTAGCTCCAAATGATGCAATGTGGCTCCACAGTGAAGTGCTATAATACAATTGCAGATTTATGCTCCATTAGACTTTGGAAGCAACATAAACACAATAAGGTAACCCCTGGCAGGTATGAGCACAGCATGAAGGTGCCTCCAGTTTCAGAACGATCTGGGACTCAGCCTCTGCTGGGCATTGTATTATGCTGTGCTGTCTAAATACAAATTACAAATTCTCACATGTGGGGAGCTCTTCAGAAGGACCCTCCTGTTCAGTTTCAGGGGTTACCCTTTGTGCTCAAGTGCTTAAAAGCTGTAGCAGCAGTGTCCACAATCTTCAAACACTAGGAGTCCCTGACCTAAGGACAGCCCTTCCCTATTCTTTCTCTCCCCAGGTTCTGAAAGGACTAACTCAACCCTTCTCTTCTTTTTCTGTAACTTCAAAACTGGAGGCCACAACAACTTAATGTTAGTCTTGGTGCACTTGAGATTTTATTGATGTTAAAATCATTGTTAAACCTAATAAAAAGAAAGCACCTATACATCCCTGAAGAAGATCTGATCTGTGCAGGTGCTGAGTCTTTGCTAATATAATTAGTTTTGATTAACACTTCATTAAAATAATTATATATTAACAATCAAAGCAGTATTATCTAAACTACTACACTAATTAATTACAGATGAGAACTAAAAAAAAAAATAAAGTTATGTCTTTTAATCTAGGAATACAATGCAAAAAAAAAGGTTAGGAAAGTTACAGATTGAATAGTTGCTACAGTAAAATAAAAATTTTACCCAAGGCTTCCAGGTATTGTATTCAACATTGTACATTTTTCCTAAAAGGCAACTACTTCTTGACAAAAATATATTAATTTAACTGGATGAATACTACAGTTAAGTCTCATTATGTGACACTATGTAATATTTTCTATCAGCCAAAGGTAAGATTCATTTATCTAACCAGACATAGGCATGAGGAACCTGTCACTAGGTGATGATTCAGACCTCAGAGGTTCGGTGTTTAGACTCACACCTACAAGCCAGGGAGACATCAGGGAGCCTGCCTTGGAGGATGCTGGAACCCCTCCAGCTGAGGGAGGACCTCCCACACCCAACAGACAGGTCTGGTGGAGCACAGGCTTGTCCCAGATTCAATAACCCAAGTCAAGGATGTCTATTAAGCATGATTCATGCTCTAGAGAATTAGGCCTCCCCATAAGAGGGCCTGGAGAGAAATAACTCTTACAAACATTGTAAGTTCCCACCTTTTGAATAATAGCTTTCCAGAGACAAGTCTAAGTCTCTTCTTTCAGCTCCTAAGGAAGTAGCCTAAGTATTAGAGTATTTTGGAGAAAAAACTTGCCTTTTCCAGTTTTGAAAAGATGTGTTTCCTTTCTGTACCCTGCAACACCAAAGACATTGAGCCAGAGGGATGGACAGCAAGGACAGAGGATCTTGTTATATGGTCTGACAGGGGTATTCAAACAGAACTAGTAAAAATGACTTTTATACAACTGGGCAGTGTCTGAAGTGAGGAGTCCTTAGTGAACAGGGATCAGAAGCCAGATCTGCATGTGAGTGTACCCTTGCCAGTAGTGTCAGAAGACTCTTAGGAGAATAGCAATGAAGATAACAACTACTCAGGCAATAAATATGCAGGCCAGAAGAAAACATTGAGAGAAAGAAACATTCAAGCCAGAAAATCTCTGTTACTTACTGCCCATGTAATAAGTTCAAGTTCACAAGTTCAGTTACCCAGTTGCAGTAATAAAGTGTATATGAATTGCAGATAAAGCAACCATGCCAAATTAAATAAATGCAAATAGTTAATAGGAGACACCTGAAGTCAAAAGCAAACACTGGAGAGAATTGAAATTTGGAATGAATGCTACAAATAAAGCAATGCCTTATAATAGTACCATCAATTATGAACTATAATTGTAAACAATGAGGGCAAAATGCTTGAACTTTGCTAGAATTATTCCAGGGATACTTTACAGGTTTAAAATTAAATGTAACAGTAAGGTGAGAAGAAGCTGTCCTGAACTTAGGCCTTGCCATCACAAAGAAATTGTACTATCTTGAATATACTGGTACAAGACCGTGTATCTGTGTATAATATTATAATGGTAATGATAAACAAATGTTTCACTAACTGACATGCACAAATTTTGTGGATCAGACCTTAGAGTGTCTCTAATGGCATCAGAATCTGTCACTGGAGAGAGAGGAATATCAGGTCTTTTCCAGTAAAATAGCGTTTTATGCTTCACTAAATAAGTCTAAACCATCAGCTAAAATTTAGCATCTCAAGTCATGGGTTAGATGCAGTATGAATATATATATGCATATGTTTACATGTACTATATATAATATAGTGGTATCTACTATATCTAGGTATGCATGTACCTGTATGCAGGGTGTATAATGCACATTATTTACCTATATTGTTATGTATTCATTAGTGTAGCACATTTTTGGTAAATGAGAAGGGAAAGGTATGAAATACTATAATTTCTGACATTATTCATAATAAATTCAGTTTATATTACAAAGCACTGCCACTGCCATTGGACTAGAAGCAATGACAACAGGCCCAGCAGTATACTATAGAAAGCAAAGGAAAATAACCTTCGTCATATGGACTATTTCCTAGAAACAACTTTCCAGTATATCACTGTACAGAAAGCGGTGTCTTGATAACCACACCACAGATTAACATCACTATAGTCCCCAAACACTATTTAGCTCCCTCCAAACTCCTTGACATCATCTTTGAATGAGGGTGACATGAAGACTTAATTTTACAGCCCCACATCAAACTCATCCTGATGTTATCCTTCTGTGTCTCACAAATCCCACTCCTGCCATCTCAGCTTTTCCTCCACACAGATGCAAAGGAGAGAGGGTTCTTAGGGATTTTAATGTTGATTTCTTAGTCTTGCAGTCTTAGTCCAAACTACACTCAAAATTTTTATCTGTAGAGCAATCATAGCTGAGTGTGAAAAAAAAATCTCACCCCTTACTGACATTGTTATGTCAGAAAAATACCCTTTGCAGAGACATTTATGCTGATAGAGGAGAGTCTTTGTCTTACTTAGTTTATGTCATTCAGATGATTAGTGAGACTATAATGGCAGAAAAGCACTTTCTGCTGCCATGTTCTGCATATATGCTAGGGGCTCTGCTGACAAAGCACTTGGCGTAACCAAACCAGTGATGAAGACATCAGCTCAGGTTTGTTGATGTCCGTCGTCTGCTCACATTTGATGCACTACCACTGCCACCCTGAGTTTTTACCTTACTGTGGGTGCTGAGGAGTCTCACACAGCTAAGGTGATGCACAGAAACTTACAGGGTGTAAAAATTGATACAAGAGAAGTAAGACATAGTCCTGGACTAGCTTGCCATGTTATAAACTTTTGTTTTTCAAGGATTTCTTCATTCTCTTAGTCTGATACTTGTCCAGATCTTGACAATTTGTGCATGACTGTCTCTTTACAAAAAGTCAGGAAAATGGAAAGGACGCAAGATACCTTTAGGTCTATAAAACCTGTTCATGGTACACATTATTGAAGGTGAAAGTTGCCTTTTTAAAATAATTTATTTGCTCACTGAGAAAATAATTAATCTGATAGCCTTTATTCAAGTAAGGAATTGACAGAGGCATTATAACACATTCTTAGCAGTATCTAAACACATTCTACTTTGATTACTGCTGGGATTTTGGGTTAGTGCCTTCAGGATCTTCATTTATTTGGGGTGTAAAGATGCCCTCAAAATTCTTGCAGACACCTTATTTACTTCCTAAACTTCTGGATTGTATCTCAGTTTCTGTGATCATTCTTTTACTATTTGTGGGATTCAATACTTGGGCTCTTCAAACATATCAGGAAACTATGACTGCCAACTGTTCACTGAAGTTAAAACACATTATGTTTTGCCTTTTACAAATCATTTGGAGGCAACTGTTTTAATAAACTGGTTCACTTGAATTCTTCATGCTTGATGTGTAAGCACCTGATCATCTGCTCCCTTCCCAAACTGACACAATTGAAATCCTACTAAGGTAAACAGGTATTCCCTTCCTCCCCGCACTTTCATGTGTGTTCTTCCTTGGTCATTTTTCCCCAGACAATCCTCAATGATTTTTCTTTTTTGATGGGAAACTTTGATAAAACCAGAAGAATATATATATGACATATATAAGATTATATGCATACATATGTACATATGTATATTTATTTATTAACCTGATGAGAGCCACAATTCCAAATCACTTTAAGTCTAGTCCTACATTTATGACATGAATTTAAGGATGGCAATTCTTCTGAACATTGAGTTTATGTTTGTGTCAAAAAGAATTTCACAGGGATTATTTAACTGACTGAAATGAGTTCCTTTCTAACAAAGTATTAACTGTACATTTGAAATTCTTGAGTACCTAAATCATCTCAAAACAAGGCTAGATGATGAACTTTGAAGAAAAGCACACAAAAGATCCCATATAAGAAGAGCACATTTAGTTTCAGAAGGTGTCAATGTGTCCTGTTACTCATCTTAAATTCATACATGCTAGCATACGCAGGCTTCATGAAGAGTTCCCTCTGGAGACCAGTCAGGAAGAAAACAAACATCCATTGAACTGGCTTGCAACTAACTCCTCTCCTGCTACAGCTGAGCAGTAGGGGCCAATGGAAGTTCAAGGGAAAAATTACCCGGGAGAATGAGTATTAAGCAGTCCAAAAGCTAGGATTCCTTTTATGTATGGCAGCAGTTTAGAGCCTATCCTAGCAAATCATAACTTGCTTGAGTGATCTGAATAAAGTCAGTGAAGAACCTCATAGGAAGGTGCCAATAATCCCAGGCAGTTCACATAGTGGTCACTAACTGAGTGAAGCTCAGCACTCAAAACGAAAGTCTCCTCTTTAAGCATAGAGCAGTTTCAATGGCAATATAAGCTCTACTCATCTCTTTGTAGTATTTCATCTCTCAATAGGTTGAACATTTTCCAGATCAATCCATTTCAGAGAACTGTTTACATTACTGTGTGTGCAATGACAGTGCACCCACATACGCAGGAAAATTAGGAATACATTGTAAATTCACTAGACACTGTCTTGAAACCACACACTCACCTCACTTCTGCCAATGACAATTTGTAATCACTAGAAGTAGCTAAAGCTCATGGTAGGGACTGCTAGCAGACGCATTATTTGGTTTTATGCTTTCTGTCTTCTACTCTTAACTAACTCATCTGTACATCGTAGAACCTTTGTGGGGCAACATTAAAAATAGTACTTCTTAGGTGCAGATATTTAAGGGAAGTACAGTTTCACAGAGAGTTAGCACACTTATTTTTGAGGCTCCAGGCTGTGTTGCTTAGAAGAGATGAGAGGAGGATTTAGATCACATGCCAGTCCTAAAAACTGCCTGTTATTGCTAGATAGCAAAGGTAAACACCTGTGAGCCAGCTCAATGCACAGATGCAAATCAGACTACATAAGAATTTCTCTGTTATGAAAGGTCTCAAAGGGGATCCATTAGAGCCCAATTAAGAAACAGCTTGATGTAAATTTTCTTCTTCCATTTACCTGTTTATGTTTTCCACGCATGCTGCATAGGAGAAAAAGAGGTATCTGTGAATTTTAGAAGCAATCACAGTCTCCCTTTGACTATTTCATTTTTATAGAGCTTTCTGTTTATTTTTCTCTTGCATGTTTTGCTTATAAGGGTGTACTTTGCCTACTAGGTCTTTCTGGGAGTTTGTTAAAAAAAAAAAAAAAAGGCACAACTACCAACTCATTCTTAACCTCAGAGCTCGTGAGTATTACACAGTAAGCAAAAGTAAATTCAGAGACTTCCAGGAATCCCTAACAACAAAAGAATAGAAATTAAATGCATTTTTGGAGTCTAAACAAAGGTGACAAGCAATATTTGAGGATAAAGAAAAGTATTCTCAAGGTGAAGTGTTTTTCGGATGTTTTAGAATTATGATCTCCTTTTCGCTCATTTATCTTTTGTGACCTCTTAAGAAAGCAGCAGCTCAGTGCCTTCAAGTCAGGGTGGTGAAAACTGGCTGTAATTACTGGTGACAAGTGTTATTTGCTTTACTTTGTCCTGAAGTATTTGAACTGTAGCTTGCAATTAAAGATACTTGAATAGTAATTAACTTCTATCTTGACTGTTAAACCTAAAGTCAGTGTACTTCAACAAAAGAGTTTAATAAGCCAACAAAAACCTTTCTTTCTTATTACCAAAGCCAAATTCACTCTGAAAAAAACCCCAAACAGCAGGTCTACAAGACTTCTATAAAATAGCAAACTGTCAACACCAGATACAGTTGTTTCCTTTGAACTTCGTAAACTGAGTTTTTCTTCACAGAGTGAATTTATATGCATATCAGGTGGGATATTACGCAGGGTAAACCCAACAGCATTAGGTTTCGAAGAGAGTTTATGCATCTGAGGTTAAGGGAAATGACTGAGACATACTTCTGTAATGAACACAGAACCAGCACAACCTTTTTCTTTTTAGCAACAAGGCTTTTGGTTTGACACTACTGATTTGTTGTAGTTACAGAGTAGGCAAGTATCCTAACTGGAAATTTTGAGTTTTATGCACAGACATGAAACATCAGCACAAGAACGGCCCCGGTAGTTTGCAGAAAATTAATCTCATCAAATAAAGCAAAAAAACCTTAAACCCAGTCTGCCACAAATACGCAATTTAAATGGAGGGTGAACATACAGATGTGCTGCAGGGTGAGTGCAGAAGACCAATAGAAAGGAGGCAGAGCAGCAACAGTGATATCTCCTGGGCATTCAATTAATCCTGCCTGCTTCATCATTTTCCAGTTCTTATTTAAGCTGCCATAAAAAGCTGAACTTTCCATCAGTGTTGTGGAAGACAGTAGTAACAGAAAGAGATTTATATCTTCAATTTAATATGGTGTATTACTTTCTATATTCTGTTCATTATTAGAGTGTAGGCAGGTCATCCAATCAGTTATCACTCAAGCACCCATAACAATTTCAGAGAAGCATGTTCAAATAACAGTCTGTTCCTACAGAATGAAATTATTCGGTGTACTCTTAACTAGGCAGTGATGGGGAGATACAATGCAAGCAGATCAATGTGGTTTAGTGCTGTTGTGCAAGATGGTAAACTATGTCCTTTACATCGGAACAGCATACCTATGATAGGTACTGTAAAGAAAAAAAATTCTATTACATTCCTCGTGTTTTGTAATTCCAAAGGTAGATTGAAACTTAAGCTTAGGCCTTACTTTCTGTGTCTGAAGGATTGTTGAACTGTCTACATTTGATTAAAGAAGACAGAAGAAAGGTATGAAGAGAAGTGAAAATCTCCCTTTACCATGCTCAGTTTCTAACCCACACAACAGCAAAGAAAGTACTAAAAACCTGTACCAAGGACAACCAGTGCAGTGATGTCTACCAGGGTACCTACATATTTGGAAGCAGTAGTCTTGTGTTCAGGCTGATTTATCGGTGAAGTAACAAGCCTGACAGCTCTCCGTAGTCCTGTCACAAGATGTTGCACTGACGTCTGCCCTTCTTTCAACTACGCATAAGCCCTGAATTCAGTAGGGGATGGTTATTGACATAATTTTCCAGTTGGAAAAATTAGTTTCATAGCTCACGCTGCTTGTAATCTTTCCTCCTGATTTGTGTGTGAGGACCATTGCATGATATACTACTATGGTAGTTTGTCTTGTTTTGCTCTGATCCTTACTTTCTTTCCAGTGTGGACTGTTGTGATCTGTCTTCAATTAAGCCACAAGCTCCTTGAAAGATAAACCAGACTTTAGAACCACAGATTCATAGAATTATTTACTTGGAAGACACCTCTGGAGGTCATCTTCTCCAAAACCCCACTCAAAGCAGGGCCAAGATTTCCCAAGTGATAGTATGACAACTGTCTTTTAAAGTAGCTCTTCCCAAATTATGTTACATCAGCTTTCATAATGGAGTCCTGATCTTGGTTCCTCCATATGTTAGGTTAGTTCATCTGCTAGGTGGGATAGAGGAAGAATAATTCAATTCTCCAAACAACTTTAAAATGACTATAAAAGATGCTGTTGAAACTAGAGAGACAGAATTAAGATACCTTGGGTTCCAGCTATCAAGATATTATTCTATTTAATAGTCTGCATGGGAGAACTGGTATTAAAACAAGCACTTCACCTGATATTTTATTTAGTATGGTTTATAGATCTTATGACTTCCTCTCTTTTATGATTTTCTTCCACTAAGTTCTGTGTTTATCAGATCCTCTACTTCTGTATGCTACAGATTAGAATAAAACAGCTGCAAAATTTTCATTTGGAGTTGCTTCCTTCATTGTCCTTTCTCATGATGCTCACACTAGCTTAGACTGCATTAGAACAAGTTGTAAAGTGTAAATGAGAAAGGGAAAATGCTGTTTGCAAAGATGGCAACAGGAAGCCTGAGGCTGCCTAATGTATCTGCCAATCAACCTGCAAAGTATGAGTGGTTTCTAAGATACTTCTAAGACACTTCTTAGGTAATTCTGAATTTATCCTAGAATGAATTATTCTAGAATCAAGTGGACAGCTGATTAACAGAAATTATATGTTAATCAAAGATCCATGAAGACTTCACTAATATGTCCCCTTGGGATGTACTGACTTTGCTCTTATGAAGGTCCTAAAATTTACAGAGGCAGAACTTAACTTTTTAGAAGTAGTTGTCTGCTTGTACTTGATATGACTCCTGAATGCAAAGCCTCCAACAGTACCTTCTTCAGTGCAGAGCAGAAATTACCGACCTTCAGCAAAACTCTGGAAATTCAACGTGCCAGACCTGAGCAGTTTTCTCCATGGAGAGTCTAATAAACCTCTGTAAAGCATAGTAAATGAACTTCAGTGAAAAGATATTTCTCTATAGCTTTAGCATAAAAAATCAGGGTCATTATGAAGCTAGAAATTAATAAATACAGCCTAAAGGAAGGGTTATTTATTGTCCAGTTAAGCATTCTTGATGACTTGCATATGTGTGTGTACATATGTATAGCCTTTTATAGGCAATTGTACATTGAACTTCATTGGTGAAAAAAAAGAAGTTAGGAGGACAATATTGTTCTGATCTGCTTTAAATGTCATTACTGATCAGCAGTAGACTACAGAATATAGCTTAAGGAGCTCGTAGAGCAGCCCCTTATAATCTCTGGATCCCTCCTCCCTTCCATGAGGAATGGGCTAGAAGTTGCCTAAGGTAGCTTGGATGAATTTGTCTCATTTTCAGGCATTTCAGACCAAGTGGATAATTTGTAGGTTTATAGTGTGCTTGGAAAAATTTCACCTGTTTATTACCTTCCTGATTCCAGCCCTTCTCCAAACAAGATTGAAATGTTTGTAAGATTTTTGAAGCTGTGAAATGGAGTCTTAAGACTATCAGGGTAAGTTTCCTTCAGAGGAGAGAGTGTCTGCACGGGCTACATACAATGCTAATTCAAAAACTATTAAGCGGGAGTCTTGAAAAATACCAACCCCAAAAAATCTTCACCAAGCTGAGGAAATAGTATGATGAAACTATGTGGCAATTATAAGGCAAAAGGAGAGAAAAGACAAATTATATCTTCTAAAATGGTCAGTGGGTTTTGGTTTTTGTTTTTTTAATTGGTCCATTGAATCAAGTGCTGTGCGCTCCACAGCAGTAAGAAAAAAAATCAGATGCTGACTAGAGCCATCTGCTACAAAACAGCTGCCGGTACTTACTATACTTAAGCTTTTGTGGTGCATATAAAGTGGTGACTGCCTAGCATAATGAATAAAAGAATTCAGAATCCTATCTACTTCCAATGACACCAGAAATTTAAAATGTGGATTGATGTATTTTATATTCCAATAATTTAAAACAAAAAAGGAAACAAGTATTTTTGCTTCTAATCTAATGATTACAAGATATTGTTAAGCACAAATGCCATGACCTACAAATAGGGACTTTCAGACAAAGTAATTGAGAAGTTTAATGCAAAGTAATTGAGAAGGTCTCTATGTTTAATGCTTCTTGTAATCTTGGATCTGTAATCAACAGTATCTCAATTTAGATTGCATTATAACGAAGCTTTCTTGTGCAAAAGAGATACTTTTATTAACAGTTTTGATTATATTTTATTTTTGATTCTACTGTAATTTTTGTCCTTTAGATAAATTCTTGCAATGTCAGCTGATGTTCTGTTTTCAATTCATAGGGTCTTGCTAGCCAGTGACTCCACAAAAGTAACACAAAGACCACATACTATAGGGAAATCAAATGTGATATCCTCAGTTTTAAAAAAGCTATTGCGTGTGCTCTCCTTTATAACGAAAGCAAGACAGTCGCCAATGTGGACAAGTTGCAACATAGATTTAGACACCCACATTCAGGTGTCCACTTGAAATGTAGTATCCACCATGCCACTGTATTTGTGGAAGATTTTAGACTTGATTCAAATGCCCACTCAAAGGCTCTTGATGCCTTTTGAGGTGTCACACATTGGCAGATCTTACACAAGATCTACAGAAGTCCCATGTTCTTCTGTGAGAGTATAGGCAGAATAGAATATCATACCGTATTTCAAATGGTGGCAGTCACCAATGTCCTATCAACTGCTTTGTAGCCAACAGAGTCTACAGAATGATCCAGTTGATGGACTGACACCAGCTGTCATTTGACTGTAATGGGAAGGTAGGCACTTAAGTGAATAACAAATTTGGAGTAAGTTTTGAGTGCCTGTACACAGGTGTCAAGTACCATTTTGGATACTCATGGACATTTCAGCTATCTACACAGGGCTACTTGATATGAGACCTATGGATAGCCTGTGTGCTTTTAAAGAAGTGTCTGTAGACCAGGAAGAATATCTCAAAGCAGCTCAAATGGCACTTGAGGACTATGTTTGGTTAACTGGATCTGACCCTAAGAGTTTGCATTTTGCACGTGCATAAAATCTTTCAATACCTGGATTTAGAACAAGAGTTAATGCTCTACTACATTAAACAGGATACATTCTTAGTATGTTAGTATGAACCAATCTCATTTATCATTGATTCCCTTAGTGATTATAGGGAATTAATTTTGATAGGAAATAAAAAGGAAAAAGCACACTTAGATATGGCTAAGCATATTAAAATCTTCATTCATAACCATGTAACTGTAATGCAATGTAATAAATACAATTTTATATGTAATGAATAAATAATTTAAAATTAAGAAAAATATTCCCATAGCTGATTTGAAAAAGCAATCTGCATAAGAAGAAAACCCATCATTTGAGAGAAAATATCTTATATTTTTTTCTACATGTTGGTTAAATGCTTTTATATATATATATAGTATAAATACTGTCACATGAGCTTGAGAAATCATTATGTCAACAACAACAACACAGTGTTTGGATTGGTTGAGCCTACAAAAGTTGACACCAATTTAGAGGAAGGCAGATAAGGGTTATGCTTGCCCTCCAAAGATCATATAGCTGCATTATAAGATTGATTTTAATTTTTCCAACATTGCTGCAATTCAGGAATCGCTTTATGTAAAGTCATTATAAGGGTTTGAGTCAAGCAAATAGGGCAGGGAGATTCTGGCATTCATAAACCATTTCACTTTGCTGAACAACAATTCACTACTTCACCACTTCACCAGACTTAAAACACTGTGCTTATATTCCTACCAAACTCCATCTCTTATGGACTGGACAGGCTTCCACAAAATAAGCTCAGCTACACTGCCTAGGTACTCACTTCTTTCTGAAGAAACAAAGTGAATGACACAAATCTGATTTCCCTCTGAATTGTCCTTGCAGTTAACTCAAAGAGAAATAAAAAAATGTTTTATTCTATATTTCATTGACTTGTGTCAAACTCAGATGCTAAAGTTTTTAACCACAGAATCACAGAATAGTTGAGGTTGGAAGGGGGCCTCTGAAGGTCATCTGGTCCAACCATCCCCTCTGCTCGAGCAGTGTCACCTACAGCCAGATGCCAAAGACTTTGTAACCAAAGTTACAAACAGAAAAAAGCTTATAAATACTTCACCCTTATAACCTGAGAGTTAGTTTTGTGCTTGAAAAATCCTGTAGAACCTTTATTTTCTTTTGTAGAATTACCAAATGAAAGTTTTGCTGAAGAGCAACAAGAAAATCCATTTTTTTCCCCAAAATCTCAGTTCAATTCATTGAGTTCTATTACACTTCTCTCAGCCTTTCTGCTGTTTTCTGAATGCTTTGTGGCACCAGAAATAAATCTTCAATGATGGCCAAGTAACAAAAATGTCAAAATGCAATGAAACAAGAGCGTATTAAAACAAGCCCTAAAACATAAGGCCAAACCCCATGTGATATTCACTTTTGTTTTCAGTCTAATTTTTCATTCTTTTTTCGGTATTGTAATCAATTCATCTTTATAATGAGTTCCATGGGGATTTTAACACTGAATATTTCCCTCATCTCATGCCATTTCTTTCATACTAGTTAAAACAGTACAAAACCCCATCTCATAATATATTGAGTATAGAATGAAATAATTATTAGTTTCTAGTCATCTAAGAATTCACATGAATGTCAGTCTTTCTGCTAACCCTGTTTACTTTGATATAAAGGTACAGTTCAGTTTCCAATGAACTCAGCAGGAAATTTCATGGCTGCAGAAATACACTTCTAGACACCGGATCGGGTGTCATGTAGTATGAATGTGTTCTACAACTTTTAAGCCCTTAGCACCTTCAGAGAGACGGTTAATGTCTTAGGATCAAGGCACAGAGAACATCTTTTTAAGTAGCCAATTTCCATCAAATCTCCAGAGAAAACATTGCAAAATACATGCATGTGTATTTCTGTATGTGTGTGAAGATGGACAGTATACATTAACAATGTAACAGAACACTGATCTTGGTCCCCCGCTTTATCAAAGAGCTTCTAGAAAAAAACAGATTAACTCCTCAGGATTCATGGCAGCTGGTGTTAGCCGTGACAATTCATCTGAGTAGGACTAATCAAAGAACCTCTTGCACCAGCCAAATCTAAGGCTGTTTCTCAAGTCATGATCTCTGGATTATCAGTGATCTGTAAGGATCTGAGCAAGTGATTCAAGAAGTGATAGCTGTTCACATACAGGCAAGGAAAGAATCAAAATTGGAAAATTCAAAAATAATAACTGAGCATTCCATGCTTAATTCAGTTTTTTTATAGGATGTAGATGAAAACCATTCCGCCAACATTGCACAAGATAATCTTTGTATTTTTAGAAGACTAGATTCTTTCTGATTAAAAAAGTCCGTGGTTGTGAGGCACTGGTCTAACAATTACAGTGTAGTGTTTCTGTAGTGCTGTCTTTTAATCTCTTATTACCTTTCTGTTAACAGAATTGCATCTTGAAAGTTTTTTATAGTGAATTCCTCAGTGTATAGCTTTTATAGTAAAGATCTGGCATTTCTGCACTATTTTTACGTATTTAATTTGCTAGAGATTCATTAGTTTCATAACCTCTGCTCAGATGATAGCAACTCCTCTACAGTTTCATCTCTCTCTCCCAGACACCCTTACCTATCCTAATTTGTCTGTATGAGTGTAAGGAGCATAATGAATTTTCAATAAAGTACAATCTAACACATGAGCAAGCTAAATAAATGCCACATGTGCATAACTTTATTCATTACCTGAGAAACAACAGGTGAAAATAAGTTGTACACTGTGAAATGACTTCTCTTCCATTTTAACTGACACAAAGAGAGAAAAAAATAATCCAATAGAATACGTATTTTCACTGAGTAGAAAAGGAGGTGAGCTAAACAATACCAAGAAAAATACATATGGAATTTTTTATGTGGTACATTACATCCTCTTCCCCATCCCTGTATGCCCTTGTGAATCAAGGTCCTGCAGAATATTGACTGAAATTACTTTATAAAAGTTATAATCATGAGTGCGGAGCTAAGGGGAAAATGAAATTAATTCCATGATGATAACAAAGATTATGACTATCATAAATTATTATCTCTATAGGACTGAGCCATGTAGGCTCCAAGTTTAAAACTTAAAGAATTTATACTGTTATTTAACAACAGTCCCAGAACACTTAATTGCGTCTCTTCAGAGTTAAAGGCCTAAAGCATTATTAACTATCCTAATGGCTAGTAAACCCAGATGGGAATCAGTCCTTTATACTGCTATGAGTGTTTTAAAATCAATGACTCATAAATGTAAAACACAAAACAGGGAGCATAATCCAGGACTCCACAGCCTGATGAGTGCTTTAAGCACTAGATTGTGAAGTCAAGATCCCTCTTATCTTGTAAATCTCTTCTACTTAGCAGTGGAGTGATGAGTCTTCAACAGGAAACTCTTCTGTATGGTTGTCTTTCTCTTCCCATATAACCTTCCAAATTGGGGGTGGGGTAGAGGAAAGAGAAAGTTATTTGAGGGGATTTGAGTTTGGCCTTAACACAAGAAATGTGCCCCCCCCAGGTCAAACCAATGGTTCATTTTGCCCAGTCTTTTTCTCCAAGAGCACTAGGAATTACCTTCTAGGAAGACCATACAAACTAACCCATTTTGTGCAACCAGTGGGCTCTCTTATACTCCTCCAGGATCCCATCATTGTATGAAAGATGCTGGAGGACGCAGCCTTGCGTAAGTACCCCAAAGAGTAGCTATTGTTGATGAATGCCACTTTTTTCAGGAACTCTGGTAACACTCTGGCATTTCTTACTAAAGACAGCATGAATGTTGTCTTAGATATGATCTAGCAGATGCTTCAGTGACAAATCCTTCTTTCAGGAATGAACTCCATAACAGCCATGTAGAATATTCAGGTAAAACAACGTTAGTGTCACTAGAACTGTATGATGGACCACTAATTCCTATATTTTGCATTATTTTCTCAGTTACTACCTGTAAGTATCTAGTATGTATGTTGTGAATGGTGCCTGTGGGTTCCAATGCATTCTAGACTCAGATTATTCAAGCCAGCATAGACAAGTTAAGGAAGGCAAACACCGGAAGAAATCTTTGTCTAACAAGTTGTAACAGGAGGCTAAAAAGACAGAATAACGTAAGGGAGAGGGAAAGGAGAATAGTAAATTCAGCTATGTCTGTATAAATTAAACAACAGAAGTAACACGTTCCTTCTGCAGCCATTTAAAGTGATTTGCAAATACATCAAAACCAATTATAATATAATGAAGCCAGTTGAAATAGAGGGGGCTGTAGCTTTATTTTCTAACTTGTTCTAAAGTGGGCAGACGTATTGTGGCATTGTCACGCAGTAATTCGGGTTTTGTTTCATTTTCAGCATTAATTTCAATAACTTATACCCTCCAGTATAGTTGTCCACACATAATGAGACATAAGGACAGGGCAGCAGCTCTAACAAAATGTGACACTTCTGCAGGCTGCTCAGCAGAAGTTGCTCTGTGAAGACAGTTACCAGTATCCACTTTTAATAGAGTGTGTCACATTCCTGACAAATCAAGAATGCATTGTGTTGGAAAGGAAGTATCTTTGAGTTGGTTCTGGAAGCAAATACTTCATATGACAGGGCAGCTCTGTGGGCAATGTGACTTTTTCTGTTTACCAAGTCCCTTGTCTCAAAATGACCTTCAACGAATTAGTTCAGTTACAGTACATTTTTAAGAGCATTTGTTTGTCATTACAGACATAACTGTGCATATTGTCTAGCATTTACCCTTTTATTGGTCACAGTCAAGATTTTTCATTGTTTTCATTAATATGTTAAACCTATCCCAAATGCTAGTTAGGTTGAAACCATGTTCTTCTGACTAGAAAAGGGGCTATATTTACAAAAGAGTTTATTTGTTTGGAAAATACATGTTTCTTTTTGTGGTTAGTTCAAAACTAGTGAAGATGTCTGAATATATCACTATTGTAAAGTTTGCAAAGGGAGTTAGACCTACAAAGTTTTGCTGTGTCCTCATTTTTCCGAAGCTGCTAAGAACTGAGAGAGAGAACTGTGGATTGGACCGTGATGGAGGTTAGAAACTATGTTTCCAAGTTGCAAATCTATGTGAAGTGAAAGTAAATACATATCAAGATCTAGGATTTTGGCTCAGAGCAATTATTAGTTTGAATGAAACAAATCTGAGGAAGCACTTAAATTTTAGTGTGTAGTTCACTGGATCTCCACAAACTCTTCAGGAAAAAAAAGATGTGCAAAAAATTACTGTTTTTTTTTTCCAAGGAGTGAGAAGAAAAAAAATAACAAATTTTTCATATTTTGTCCATGGTTTTCATGCTTTCTCTAGCTCTAGGGCACGATAATGCTGGTCTCTGCAACTACATTATTCTCCTGAGTGATCCAGATACTCTGGGGATACTGTTGTAACTCTCTCTAAATGCACTGGCTGTAAATGTTTTATTAAGGCAGTATATGTGTGTCCATGTCTGTATTTGAGATGCATATATATGCAAAAAGAAATGAAGAATATCTTTAGAATTAGGTTTAGATAAAACCTTATAAAGATAAGCTACTAGAAACAAAGGAGCTTTAAAGATATAATGGAAACAAGTTTCTTCAGTTTGTATTGTATTCGTGTTATGTTCTACTTTGATATGACTGAAATATGAGCATTGGTCTCAGGCAATCCTGATTTGTAGCAAGTATGAATATAAGCATAGAATAATTTTTTTTTTTAAATGTCCCAATTTTAGTTTCAGATACTCATAAGGAAAATATAGTTTATGAACCAAGGAACCACTAAACACAAAAATGCCAGTTATTTTGTTTTTCTTACTTGACTTAGTGCAAATATTTCTACTGCTTTTTCTCCCTATAAACACCAAAGAAAGGCCCAATAGCTGATTTCCTTCTGCATTCATATTTTGTATTTAATAATATCAAATTGTGGATAGATATGAAGTGTAAAATCAGAACAATACTCTTCAGAAGAGTTTAGCTTCTGTTTTTCTCCTTAATTTATGTTTACACTCTTACTTTATAAAGAACAATACTGTGAGATATTAAAGTTTCCATTTGCAAGTTCTACCCATCAAAACCTGGGATCAATAAAATGGACTTACTAAAAAAAACCAAACAGCTGAAACATTCTTGTAACTTATATGATCAGAGTAGAAGTAGGTAATCTTTTTACAAATTCCCTTGTTTGTTTTGCGTTACACTTAAGGATAGTGGAGTTTTTTACTTGTTTTCCGGCAAGAAGCAAACAGAAGTCAAAAGAAGTGGCATAGCTGAATGTGAAGATGTGTTTACATATGTTCATCCAATAATTTCAGCTTGCAGGGTCACAAAAGTCAGGATTCAGTTGCCTAAATGTAGACATGCAGAGCTCTTTGAGGTACCCATCTGCTGCCCTGCACCTGCCATGATCCTTGGTCAGACATGCTAGGTCCATGCAGCTGCCTGAAAAAGCATTAGTGCATCTATAATTGCATTCATTGCCCATTTTTAAGCAACTAAATTGCTTCTTTCTGAGTTGGAAATAAACACTGAATATATGAGAAATATATCTTAATGAAAAAAGAAAGAAAAACATCTGTAGAGATTAATCAAAACATTCTGCTGCAGTAATCTCTAAAACATTTCATCTCAGTTTTGGCTTTTATTTTTCACTTTATAAATGTATTTATATTTTAATACTAAAAGTCTTTTTATTCTGAAGAACAGAAAATAGATTTTAAAAAGCAGTAAGAGCTTTGACAGTTATAAAATTTTTCTTACCCAGAAAATTCAGTGACACTCTCTTACTAAGAGGTTGTTTCAATAAATCATGACTTTTTAAATTGAAAAATTCCACATTTGTGACTATTTCCGTTTATGGTATTTCTTTCAGATGTCACAATGTACAGTACTTCTATGAGGTGCAAAGAAAGAACTTTTATCTCATTCAGTTGGCGTATGCTATATTAACCTGAACATCAGCTGCTTCTCATAAATCTCAGTGTAGTATGTGTGAAATATACACTGCTAATATGATATTTTTCTAATGACATAATTATTATTACTTAATTTAATAATTTAATTATCCAGAGAAAATGAATTTTGTCCTAAAACCAGGTGCTTGCTTCCTGGCTTCCTGCTGTACTTTTCTAACTGCTGTGGGCAGAGGAACTCCCTGATATGCTACTGTGCAAGGCAGTTTGTTATATTTGTCTTCTCTACAATAAGTTGTTTGGTCTTTCTTGGCAGGGAATAATTTTTTCATCTTTCCAGAAAGCGAATCATTTAAACAAGTCTATGTATTCACAGTACACATCACAATTGTCATCATTCCTTTGAAAGTCCCGGTGTCTCAAGGTTGTTGTTTAAAGAAAGATTATCTTGCCTCCTATTCTTTCTCTTTCACTAGCTGAGGGAAAAAAGGTAAATAATGGAGCCCAACCTTATTATGGCTGTCACTTTCTCCAAAAAATATCTTGAAGCTGAGCCATATGATTACTTACTACATGTACAAGAGACTTTTAAGTTCCTGAAGAGCACATCATAAGTTCTTGGGAGGGGGAGTGCTTCCCAGTTCCAAATCCTTTGACGTTGTCAGTAGTTATATATACATACCAACTGTGTATTGAAATAACAATGGAGAAAGTACATTGTCCCATGCTGTTCTTCAGATGGAAACCAAACATGCAGACAGAGAAGGAGACACGGGACTTTTAATGACTTGGTGTACAAGACCTAAATAGCCTTTACAAACTGGGTAAGGAAACATTGTTCACCATTAGAAGTGCTTTCTCCTTTTGTTACAATAGTGGCATGATTTCTGAGTATCTGTCAGATACTATGCATTTTTCCAGTCTTTAAGATAGGGTAATATTATTGTTCCCATTTTTCAGACAGGGGACTGGGGAAAGGGGAGGTAAATGATTCCTTCCAGACAGTTGTTCCAGCTGTGACAACCTCTGCCACCTTCACCATGTGCCCCAGGGAGCCATCCTCATTCCCTGAGACATATGGCTCAGAGTACCTTGCTTCAATTCTTTTCCTCTTAGGCCCTTTTAAAATGAGCTAGCCATTTCCTCATGTGAATGGCTCCTAGATCGCAACTGAAACACCGGCCCTTGCTGACCTTCCTGCTCCCAAGCTTCTCAAGAATATTGCTCACACCCTGAGTACCCTGTGCTTCCAATATGAACAAATAATCTTTCCGTTTTCAGTATTTTGAATAGTACTCGGAGTGTGTTAGGTTGTTACATTACCACAGCTACTAAGGCCTGGTGAGGAGCAGAGGAACAGCAACCGACCAAGGACCCCAGTAACTCCATGAGTGCAAGAAGACTCTGCTTGTCCCAGGGGTGCCCAAGAAGAGCAATGAGCCCAGTGTCTGGGTGTTCATCCCCCAAGATAAGTCAAGGAAGGAAGCTTCCTCCCCACACGCCTTGTGGAGTGAATGGGAGAATTGCCGAAGAGGGGTGTAGGATTAATTATAGTATGCAAGTGCAAAAGCGTTTTAGGACTGTCTAAAACTTATTGTGGAATATATTCAGGAGTCTGTGAGAATGTGCAAGGCTTATTGTAGAAACTTTATTGGAAGGACCAAAGGCAGGGAAAGGGATGGAACAAGCCTGGGAAGACAAATAGAGATTAAAAGGTAAAAGTGTAAACAGGTCACCAACACCCTGCACTTCATCACCGCAATGTAGCCCATATTCTTATTAAATCGTATTTTTAACTATGTTCTGTGTGGGTATATGCTCTATTTGGACTGCATATATGTGAACACTAGCCAACTTCAAGATGGATTAGCCAACAAATGTATAAGAGGTGAGTGAGACAAAAACCACGGGGGCTCATAGACTCAAGTGCCAGCAACTGGGAAGACTGGGAATCCAAGGACCAACCACTGGATAGAGTGACTGTCTAAGGCCAGCTGCTGGACTGATCCATATTTCGTTTTGTACATGTATGTATATGTAAGTGTATATGTGTGTGTCTCTGTGTGTGTATACGTAGTCCACTGCCGGACTTCAATCCCAGTCAGCTGGAGAAGTGGCATAGGATCAGGCTTTCCATGCTATTCACCTCTGTTTGAGTTTATGTGGATGCTGGTGAAGGCATGGTTTTCCACCAAAGTTAGCATGGGCTGATTGGCCACGTGTGTGTGAATTTTGTGTGTAAGTGTGTGTGTCCATCCATGCGGGTCTGTTGAGAACCGATGCTTAGTCTCACTAGTGGTTGACCCTGGGGACAGGGAGCTGCAGCAGCAGAGCCTGCCAAATTCAGCAAGCCTGAACAGTCATGTACGAACTACTCCCCATGTAGCAGCTACTCTACTGCCTTCCTGCAGGTGCCTGAGGAATCCTGTCATTTGTGGTAACTTCAGTTTCAGGTTCTTCAGTGAATAATACTCCTTTACAAGATGACCAAGATAATGAGAACTCTATTTCACATCACTCTCTGCTTCAGTTTTTATAGTCTGATACTGAATGTGTGTGCTATCTGTTGAAGTACCCCATATGGAGATATATGAACGTACAAGACCTGCTGCAATCAATTAGATATTTGTATTTAGGTGAATGAATCACATTTTCAATCTCAAATCCTCTAGCTGAACTCAGCCTTCTTCTCTGACCCAGCCACAGCTGTTACTACAGCTGTCATGGGTGACGTGAACAATGAAACACCAAAATCTCAAATTGTTGATAAACCTCCAAACCAAAAAGTGGCTGCATGGTTCTTTTACGTCATCAAGATTTTTTCATTTCCTTCAGTTTTATATTTTTGTGTGTTCAAAAACTAATTAATTTTTGAAACAAAAAATGTATTTTTATCAGAAAATTGAAAGTGTCATAGAAAATGTCAAAAGTAAAACTGAGATGATTTCAGAACTTTTAAAAGGGAGAGAACTTTAAGAACTCATCCTTTAAAAAATATTTTTAGTTTGAATAAATGGAGAATTTTTATCCAAAGATAATAGAAAATTCTGAAACAGAGCTGAGTTTCTTTTCCTATAAAGAACAAAATAGGGAAGAATTAGAAATGAAAATGCATATGAAAAGACATAGTGTTTATAGTAAGATTAAACATTATTCCTATTTTCTTCTCTAGCATTTTTTTTTTGTGGGGAGTTTGACATCTAAACAATAAAGTTTGATAAAGCGAAGAGGTGAAATTCAAATCAACAGCCTTTGATTTAAGAAGAGAAATAGTTTAGAAACACAGTAACTTCCATATCATGGCACAATGATGTATTTCAATGTTTATTGGGGTTTATCCACAATACTTGTTAAATACAACAAATGTTTCAGGCTTTCAAATACACTACCTTTTAGTGCGTAACAGTCAAACTTTAGAGCGTTCTTCAGTTTAGACCTTGATCTGGGGAATTATTCTTCAGTACTTCATATTTCTGGGATGCTATAGAAAGCATATAAAGAAATCAAGAATTTGGTGAGAATTTTTCCTATTGGCCTCCATATTTACAGTTATTTGAGGTTTTATTTATTTTCAATGAAACAGACAAGGCAGAAATGATTTATGGTATACTATGTATCTTAGCTCTTCGTTATTCAAAATGTAAACTCCTTGGGGATGAGACAATTAGAAATCTTACAGAAAATTTCCAGTGAATTGCTTCCACTGTATGTTGTGTAAGGCAGTAAAAATAGTCATCATTCTTTATTAATCATAATGCCTTTACAGTCTAATGCAGGACTGACACTGCGTCTCTCCACTGCATGTTTGGTTCAACTGATACCATGCTATCTATATATACTGAATATTGCAATTAGTAGTTGATTCATAATGCCATTTCCAAAATGTTTTCACCTGTACTCAGTGTGTTATAAGAAAAAGAAAAGACTAAAAGGTCTATTCCTTTTTTTTTTCTTCTTTGTTTCTCTTCCTTGCCTCTTTTCTTATTTTCATTATCCACATTTTCTTCTTCTGCAACCACAGTTCATAAACGAAATGAAATAAGTTAAAGAAAAAAGAAACTGTGCAGTATCAGTTCGGTCTGCAGCAAAAAATAACAACATATTCTAGATGATCTACTTTTCAGGCAGCTCCAACTTTTATTTTGCTTTTTTTTGCAAATGGGCATCTATAAATATGGCATACTTCTGCTCAGTAAAAGTGCTGTAAACTTATTGATAGTTTGTGACTGGGATAGTACTTTTTTTTTTTTTTTTCCCCCCCAAAACTGCATTTCAATAAAAAAATAATAATTGGGAAAACTTAAAAAACAAAACAAAACAAAACAAAACAAAACAAAACAAAACAAAACAAGCTCCAGAATTGGAGTTGATGAATATTTTCAGTTATGAATGTGATTGAAGAGTTTACCGAATCAAGACTTTTGGAAGAATGACTGGATGTAACACCCCATTATGACAGATGGGTGGGTAAATGCAGGTTTATCTCTGAAGTTGATGAGAACGCTAACAGTTCTCATAAGAATGTGCTGCTGATCTGGAACTACCTCAAGAAGTGTCAGAGGAGGATGTGTCAAGTGTAGAGAGGACTGTGTACAGAGAAGATTCCGGAGGCAGGAAATGTTCCATAGAAAGCTATGAGATGCACGAAACCTTTTGATATTAATTTGCCTTCAAAGTCCAATTTAAGATGCTCTGTCTGTCTGAAGTAAATCAACTTTCTTTTCCAACCTAATAAATGTGCAGAATGAGAAACCTGCCAGTGGAGTTACTATGAGACACAACTTTTTTGACATCTGAAACACACTGAGATGTACAATCAAGCTAAATATTCTTGGCACTTAGATGAAGAAAGGCTTTAAAAATCAAGTATATAGGTAAAAGACAGAGTATGTATGTAATGCCACTTTCTTAAAAATTAGGTCTATAAATGAGTGCATCATCGAGTTATGTCATTGAAAAGCATTCAGTTTTCTTTAATACATTATGCAGATTCTATATAAAATATAACAAATTATTACATAAGTACATACATTTTAGTGCAGCTCCTTAAAAAGTACATATGTAGAATAGAGATTTCTCCTAGATTGCATCATTCTGGAGGTGAGGAGATCTTTGAAATGAGCTGAGGTACTGACGCATTTGCAGATGTTCAAATTGTTACTGATGCTTTTATTCCAAAAGTCCATTAGAAAAATAACTGGTAGGACAAGACTGTCTTTCCTTACCAATGCTTCCTTTTTTTTGCATTTTTTTTTTTTTCCTGTTAATTGGCCATCACACACAATGGACAGAATTTAATTGTGTTGTGTTCTGTTCAGGTGTTCCCACGTTACCAGAAAGGGCTCATTCATGGAACAAAGTGGAACCTTCTGGAACACTGGTTTTGCTTTTGCGGTAGCTTTGAAGATCAGACAAAAAGTGTCTGGAAAAATCCTGCTGTTTTGAAACCTATAGACCACAGGGTCTAATGCTGAAATCAAGACTTTAATGATGTCCATTGCTAAGAATTATGTCAACTTTTAATTCTAGTTCAAACACATGTTTAATCTTGAAAGATGAGGAAAAGGATTTTCTTCTGCACTTTTCCACAAAATGTTTCTACATAAAAGGGTTTCATTAAGGCAAGCATACTGCAAGAGACTTTGTAACATCAGGCAGACAAAAGAGAGGCTTTCCTTTCACCTTTACTATCCACAGCAGGGAAAAAGAGAGGGAAATAATGGGGTTTTATTTTATTATTTTTTAGCTTGGAAACAGGTTTTGATAGGACTTTGGTCCTGCAGAATCTGAAATGGCTTCTGAACTTTTAGGAGGTTTTAATAAAGGAGAACTTTATAACATTAGAACAGTGATCAATACAAGGCATTGGGGACCTCCAATACACATTTCTGGATAACTCAAATATGACCTCTGTCATTACCGGGACTTGCAAACCAGAAATCTAAGCTTGACAATCAAGTTTCTACTTTCTCTTTTTTGCTTCAGTATAAGCTTCTTGAATGACTAGACTGCTTACTTAGTCAGAACTGTTTGCTGCCCTTATTCTGCCTTTTATATTCACAGGTTTCCTACCTGCCAGTCACAAGTAGAATTGCAAACACCAAATTTTCTGGTGATCTGATAGCCCTGATCTTTTAATAGGTACTGCTGCAGAGAGAAGACAGGGTAAATCACACAAAATAATGTTTTGTTTTCTCATAGCTACGGTGTTACCAGATTTTTTAAGGCATGGTTGCCCACAGTGCAAGATGATCCAATTAAGGATCATTACAGCAAACCAGTGGACTGGAAGGGATGGACCTGAGGGTGCTGAGGGACCTGGCTGCCATTGCAAGACGGCTGTCATAGTCTTCAAGTGTAACCGGTAACTAGGGGAGGTCTCTGGTGACAAGAAAAAGGCAGACATCATTCATACTCCTTTTTAAGACGGGCAAGGAGGCCACCAGCCTCACCCCAGTCCCTAGGAAGGTTATGGGCTAAATTCTGTGGGAAAACTTGCCCAGGCACATGATGGACAAGAAGGTATCAGGAACACCCTATATGGCTTTACCAAGGGCAAACCATGCTTGTGCAGCTGTTTGACAGGGCCAAGGCGGGTTAAAAACCCTGTACCTCCAACCACTCCCCTGTAACAAAGCTGAAAATGGCCGTGTGAGAGCCTTCCAAGGGGCGGGCAGTGAGCAGCCATGGTAACAGCCAATCGTCAGGTGCTGTGGGGCCCTGAGCCAATCGCAATCGGGTGCCCTCCATCCTGCCCACAGGGCTGAGGCACCGGCTTATGTTTGTCTGACTGAAAATCAGACACAGGATCTTCAGCATCCTGGTATAGCGGCCACAGCCTCTTCATGCAAACAACGGCTCCTCTGAAATTGTTTGGGGAGAAAAAATTGCAGGAGGGAGAACATATTTCCTTTCCCTAGAGCTAATTAAAGAAAATTGATCAAAGCACAGACTAAAAATCTTTATTTTTAATTTATATATACAATTAACTTACATGATAACATATGTAATTCTATATATAGTTATAATATTTATAATTACATGAACTATATCATGATAGAACAAAAATTTATTGAACATAAAACATTCTGTATATTTAGTAACTTTTGTTGACCTCTGCAAATATATTCTGTAATTTTTTGAAGGCCATCATTTTTCAACTTGGATATTAATATCAGTTTTTCTTCTTAACTTAAGACTTCTGCAATGAGTATTAAATTTGTTTCTTAGCTGGGGATCTGGATAGTTGTAAATGTTTTCTTTAGAAAAGAGAATTGCAAATTAGGGGGCAATTTAAAATTCTACTTTTAAAACTGCTTTAAGTTACTGTGTTATGTTTTTTTTTATAATTTCCTTGCTACTTCAACCAATTATCAGTGTTATTTGACATACTTTGTCTCATTTCCTCTGCTCTTCATCTGGTTAATCCTATACAGAAATATGAATAATACAAAAAATTGTGACATGCTACTTAAAACCCACAGATTACTCCTGCTATTGAATGGCTTAGATTTTTAAAGTTTTGCTCTTTTAAAAAATACATCAGTGTCTTAGGCAGCTCTTGCATGAAACTGTAAGTCTCTTACTATAGATTCAATAACAATATCTTGTAAGAAGAGTAATGAGAGTTATGATTAAAAGTTCGGATCACTCATTTAAACAAACACTGCAATAATTCAAGAGCTGTCAATAACCGAAGAGAAAGAAATATACAAGAAGAAAGGTAACTATAACAATAGTGTTTTAAAATAGTGGATTGAATTATGAGTTTTCTTGGATGCTTACAACAGAGAAGATGGGAAAATGCATGAGGAACACGTAGTGCATCTATTAATTTTTTAATAATTTAATAAAATTGCCTGTTCTTGTCTCTTTATCAACTACCTCCCAGTCATGTTCATATATATTTCCTACAAACAGCTGTAGGTAGGAAGATTTTATGGAAGAAAACTTTTGAATTAAGCTTGTAACTGAATTTATGCATAAAAAAATAGTTGCTGCATATATTTACTCATACTTAAGTCACATGCTGTAAATAGAACAAGTTGCAATTAATAGGACTAATCTCAGCATATACAGTTGCACATAATCATAAAACTGAGATGAGTATATATCTTCCAATGGATGAAAGGAAGCAATATTATATGAATTACTTGTGCTCATTTGAGGGGAAAAAAAAATTCTTGTAGTGACTCTTTTCTGTTAAAACCTAGTGAGCAAAACTCAAATTCTTAACAAGACCTGTTGAAATGGAATCTACAGACTAATACCTACTTACATGAATTAGGCTAGAAGTAATTTGAATTAATTTAATTTGAAATCATGAACTTTCAGTTGATACTATGTTAGGTTACAGAGGGATTTATTTTGCAAGTTTTCAGTATTCAAGTTGGAAACAATTATTTGCTTAAGGACCCTCACACAGATCCTGCAAATGGTAAGATGCTATATTTATATAATATTTAAGGAAGCTGACTTCTTGTTTCTCCCACAAAACTGATTTTAACTAGTCATTTGCAGTCTACAGTAAGTCCCATATTAGCCAGCTTATACATAGTGTTTCAGTCCTATATGATTACTTCACTGCAAGACTGAGCAAAATAAAAGCAAGTAGGTAGTGTAGTGAGACAGAATGCTCTGAAAAACAGGTATTTCTGGAAACAGAAATGGGAATAAAAAAACCTCAGCTACTTTATTTGTCTAATCACTTTTTACAAATTTCCTTCTTAGTGCTAATCTGTCTTTACTTATGTTTTCCCTCAAAATTATAAGATGATAATTTCTGTAGAATAAAAATGTGATCTGACATTTTATTAAATAAAATTGACATAATTATATTAAAATCAAATTAACATTCCATAAAATACTAGTCATCTTAAAGTTTTATTTATTTTTTATTTTATATCTCAAAATACATCTGTCAATAAAACAAAAAGCATTGAAATTCTATGAAATCTCTAAAATAGAGCTACAGAGAAAATGGCACAAAGATATTATTCATAAATAAAAGTCTGATTAATTTAGACTTTTTTTACCATCCCTTACCAGTAATTAGATATATAAATGAACATTTCAATATGAATATTAATTATTTAGGCCACTTCATCGCAACAGTTATCCTAGTTTTAGTAGGTATAATATATAGTGCACAATATTTATTTAATGAAATTTACATTCACAGCCATGACTCAGTAACCTAATATTTAGCTATATCAAGCATTCAGCTTCCTCATTGACTTCAATTAGCTAAAGTCTTCAAAGATTAAATACTGAGCTTTAGTACTATGCAACTAGCTACAAATTTTTCTCTGGTGGGAGTAGCTGCAATATAATCTCTATGAAGTAGCTGCAATACAATGTCTTCCTTGAGTACTTAATGACCTGTCCTTTCTAAACCTGAGATGAAGAAACAGGTGGTAAAAAGAATGAAAGGTTTTCTTCTTTCAAAGGGATTTCTGACTCATGTCTGAGAATTACTGCTTTGAAACTGCTGTGTTTCCAAATGATTCCATTATTTATTATCAAGTCTTCTTTCGATTTCTTGGTCTCACGAAACACTGGGTTTGTCTTTGAATTAGAGATTTTTCATTTTGACCTTAAGACCAAGTAGAACATTTGAAGACGCATGTTTTTATTATATGAACTATAATCTTGAAACAATTTTTTTAAAAAAACTTGAGTTGAGATGTTCTTTGATAGCCAAGACCATCAAGCTCCTGTGCCAGGTCCCTAAAATTCTTTTAAATTTAATTTTGCTTTTCATATTGTTTTTCTAAATTAATTTCCTAGAAACTGGACTCTCTTGAGCTCTCTTCATCAAATCTTGTCTACAGATTATAGTGTTGTGAGTTTAGTGTTCTCGGCTCAACCTCTCTGTCCAGACCACTGAAGAAGAGCCAAAGATAGTTAACATTTTCTGTTAGTAGCAGATTTGTGCTCCCTTCATGTATAGTCATGAAAAGAATTGTCATCATGTAAAGAGGGAGCACCTTGATTATCTGCCCAAAATTGGATGGGATGTATCCCAGCCTAACCATCTGGAATGACTAAATAGATATTTCATTTGCACAAAATGATCAAGTTATCACTTGGCAGTGCTTCAAGTTTCTGTCCGGTGAAGAATATAATATAGAAAAAAGAGATGCTGCCATTATAGATTATTCAAAACTCGACCAAGTAGGAAAATACAACTTTTTTTTGTAGTCTGTAAAAAATTTTTTCAGCATTGTTAACTTTTTTCAATATTTCATTTTGCTGATGAATCATTTGTGTTCCCTGTCACTGAGGAGTAAATCTTTTTACACACCCTCAACTAATATTAAGATCTAAATCAAACTTTTGGATTTTCTACAGTTGTCTGACCTCTTTGAAAATCTTCAGTTATGATAGATGATACATTTAGTATTATCAATACAATATTTAATTCATAGTCAATAATTAGAGGTTTCATCTGGGATACAGAACAGCTAAAGTCTCATGTGGTGATGTTACTACTTCATTGACTGATAGAGTGCCTAATACATTGAACGGAAGCTAAGGGATTTTAACAAAATGCCTTTTTTTTTTTTTTTTTAACTTTCATGTAGATACCAATTACAGAAGTAGACTCAGTTAATAAAAAGACATAAACAACCAGACTTCAAATTCTGAATAAATTTTAAGCACCACTTTAGAGACAGTAACACACTGATCATAACAGAGAGTATATAAAAGCTCCAACAGAAACTGTACAGTAGAAGTAAAATAAAGTATTATGAATATGAGGGTTTGCAGTCTAGCTATGTTTTTAAAAAAACAGCAATAAATATTTTATGAAACTGTCAATTTTCTGCTGCATTTTACTGGTGTAAAGAATAACTGTGATACCGTTCATAGGAAAGTTATACAAATTCTACAGGAGGATTTTATGACAGGACTGATTATTTAGGTGTGTATGTATAAGTATAGGGCTCACCTAAATTGTCACAAGAACAATCAATCATAGACTCATAGAATAATTTGAGTTCAAAGGGACCTTAAAGGTCAACTAATTCCAACTCCCCTGCCATGGTCAAGGACATCTTCCACTAGACCAGGTTGCTCAGAGCCCCATGCAACCTGGCCTTGAACACTTCCAGGGAGGGAACATCCAGAAATTCTCTGGGCAAGCTGTGCCAGTGCCTCACCAACCTCACAGTGAAGAATTTCTTCCTAATATCTAATCTAAATCTACTTGCTTTTAGTTTAAAGCCAATACCCCTTGTTTTATCACTACCTGCCCTTGTGTTGGGGGACCCAGAGCTGAATACAGTACTCCAGGTAGAGTCTCACTAGAGTGGAGTAGAGGGGGAGAATCCCCTCCCTCAGCCTGCTGGTCATGCTTATTTTGATGCAGCCCAGGATACAGTTGGCTTCCTGGGCTGCGAGTGCACATTACTGGGTCATGTTGGGCTTCTCATTAGCCAACACCCCCAAATCCTTCTTTCAAGGACTGCTCTCAATCCACTCATTTCCCAGCCTGTATTTGTGCTTGCGATTACCCTGACCCATGTGCAGGGACCTTGCACCTGGCCTTGTTCAACTTCATGAAATTCACACAGGCCCACCTCTCAGGACTGTCCAGGTCCCTCTGGATGGCATCCCTTCCCTCCCACATGTCAACCACACCACACAGCTTGTGTCATCAGCAAACTTGCTGAGGGTGCACTCAATCCCACTGTCCATGTTGCCGACAAAGATGTTAAACAGTGCCGGTCCCAATTCTGACCCCTGAGGAATGCCACATGTCACTGGTCTCACTTGAACATTCAGCGGTTGATCACAACT
>NW_009616932.1:0-49279 GCF_000690535.1 Cariama cristata
TTTTTTTAACATGTAATTCTCATGTATTTAATTGTAACCCCTCAAGATATTTGTCACTGAACTCTCCAACATCCTCAGGTTGGTGTAGCTTGAAGTAAAATGACTTACAGCACAAACTCGTAATAAACAGAGGTTTCTGTCTTGCTCTACTCTTCTCACCAGTTCCCCTCAAGAATGTATAATGCTGGCTCACGGCAGGTTGAGGATAAAATGAAACGGAATTTCTACAAGAACCCAAACTACCAACCTGATTGGCAATTATATCACTGCTTCATTTTGCAAACATTCTAAGAAAAGACATGTCAATACATTAGACTGTCTTGGTAGAACAATATTGCAGAACAATAAAACCTGAGAAAAGATTCCTCTGATACTGAAAAGTAGCCATGACCACAATTGACACCAGATTTTCTCAGAGGAGTCCCCAGCTCGTTGTATCTCAACCTACATTCTTTCTCCACCTGCAGCTTTTCGCACCAGAAGTAGGGAGCTTATGGGAAATGTCATTCTCTGCGTATACCCTGCCAAAGCCAATAAGCATGATTTCAGTCCCTCCAGCAGTTATTGTCAGCCAATTTCTTGTAACCCAGTCTCTAAACTGCCATAATTCAATTCCACTACACTGACAATGTTTTTCAAAACCAGCAGTTGGAAAGACATTCAGCAAGGTATTTTCAGCTAAGTACACAAAATATATCTCATGAGGATGAAATATACTGCCACTTGCATTTCTGATGTCATTCACTGGCCTGAAGGAATACAGGTAAAAAAGCCTCAAGATGCAGATTTTAAATTCCAGGCCTGTTACCATGGTGAGATCTGGCACAATCTTTCCACACAGGTTTCAATATTTCCGTAGGAAACCCAGAAGCCATGGGAGAATGTATTTCAGCAAAACCTGGCATGGTCTCTTCTCTCATTGTCTCTCAATATATCCAAGGTTTGTGATGTGATTTGAGAGTAGCAGTTGACTCCTTACATTTACTGAATATTGCCACATAGTGAAGTGGCAAAAGAAAAAAAAAAAATTAAGTTATGGAGATCCTGAAGAATCACAACTGAAAACATGATGCTTACGAGGCATTATGTACAGCTGCAGTACAGTAGACTGCTAAATACTTTTGGACTCAGCTTTGCCATGTCATTCTTCTTCTTGCTCTGAAGTGATAATTAATTGAAAAAACAGAATACAGAAAGCAACTGAAAGCAAAGGGGCTGCAGCAAGTACACTCAAAAATTGGTTTTTAGAAGTAAATAAATATTGTAATGATGAAAACAACTCAAGTGTAGAAGTCACAGTCTTTAGCAAATGCTTTATTCTGATTTTAAATTGTTTAGCACAGATACAGTCTTTTTTCCTGGAATTCAAATCTCTTAGATATATCCCACGTATCTATAGTTCAAAAGAGAAAGAGCTCCCAATGTACAAAAGCAGTATTACCCCCAAAGCCTTCCTTTCGTATTGACCCAATAACTCTAATACAAAGAATGTATCATGCATCCTCCAAGTGGACATGAACGGAAGAAACACTCCCATCAACTACTAAGACATGCATGGATACAAAGTAAATATAGCTACATTTAAAAAAACATCTAATACAGTAACTTCTTACTTGAGGAGACAAGTCAAGACTGTCAGAACAAACCTGCCCAGAAAATTAAAGTATAAAAGCCCATACACAAAAGACATAATACTCTTTTATGAATAACAATGTTCACTTGAGTTAGTTTGCACGTCCATTTTAACAAGGAAGACTAACAGCAGAGTCACGGAACAAAGACAACATTTATTTTCCCCCAGTTGTCCACACAGGCCTAATGCTGGACTCCTCTCTTTGCCCCTGGTATCCTCTGGGCCTTCCCATCGGACACAAGAAGACAAATCACAGTCATTCTAGTCATATTCTCAACAGGTTCACTGAGAGTCAATTCTGACCTATAAATCATACTTTCAGGTCAGCTGGGAGCTCTGCAGGAAGAAATAACGCTCTACTTCTCAGCCAGGCTTCAACTGCACTGTTAATGCAGTAGCCCACACATTTTAAATGGAATCACAGTGTCTAGTATTAGGACTTTATCCAAGATTCCCATATTCCCACCTAGAGCGCACTGCTGTACTAAACAGCCTATTCAGGAAAAGCAAAATTGTCTTCAATAATCAAGCAATACGTTATATTGACCAAAAACTATTCATAATACACACAATGAAAAAATTACACAACTTGAGGCAGATGGCATCATGTTACTCAGCATTCCAAATATATATATAGTTACTGTAGGAAAAGATATGAATTTTATTATGATGTTTTCAAAATCCAGAGGCACAGCAATGAAAACAGTAGTGTTTCATAAAACTTGAGAACATTGTTAGAGAAGATGGCAAAATTTTTCCTGTCACATACTTAAAGTCTTCCTGCACTCTGCATAGATATCTTTCTCGAGCACACACAACCATCCTCATAACCTTTCATTAATGACTGAAACTTAACAAAGCATGCAATATCATTTTGCTACTGTCTGAATTTCAGTTTGAGAAGAGCATATACATTCAAATCAAAGAGTTTTGCAGCTCACAAACGAAGGCAGAAGAATCATGTTCAGTGTAGGAAAGTCTAGGTAGATATTGTTTTTTTTTTTCATAAAAGGAGCTTTACTTATAGGAAGATAAAATAGTTCCAATACAGAAATAAATGGTTTCTATTTGTCTGAATCGGTATGACTGAAACTAAAGATATCTTTTCTCTGTACGCAATGGAATTTGAATTTGAGTAATAAATGGCAAAAGTTAAAACTAATGGAAATATTTCACAACTACAGTCTGGGCCCTTATTGTTTATCCCTCTCTAAACAGGTGGTGGCTTCAGTTGGATACTTACTTAACTACACTGTGATGCACTTCAGAAGGTGAAAGTTACCACTGCATGTTACAGCCAACATATGAATGTAAAGAATACTATAGATCTCTGCATAACACAAGTTGCCCATATTGAAAGAATTCCTGAAAATACTAGTGTAAGCCAAGCACTGAAAAGTGAATTCTGTAATGAAATTACTTCTGTGCCATAACAACAAAGTCCATCGATTTTTGTTGTTCTGAGGACAGCAAACAAGATCCTGTGGGATGATGGGAAGGGACTATGTTACAGAATCACCATGAGTCATTTCAGATAGTTTTGGCCGCCTCATCTTCTGTCTAGAAAAGATGAGAACTACCTATGTTCAGAAATAAATATGAGTGGTAAACACTGTAAAGGAAGAAGAAATTCAGCACATATATTATGAAGGAAGGTTAACCTTTTGGAAGTCCAACAGAGTTAAAACACACTTTTGATCTTTCTCTTCATCTGCGCTAAGGTTTTCAGTAAACAAGCCCAAAAATTCAAACAATAAACACATGAGATCACCAGATGTTGCTACTTTTAGTTACTTTTGATACTCTACTGGACAAAACAACATACACCATGAAAAAAAAGACTGAAATATCAAAAGGATAAGGGACTGGCAGGAAGAAAAAAAAAAGACAACATAAAGCAATTCGCCCCTCTCACACCGCCCTCCGATACATGGAGGAGAATCTTTTGTTAAGCTATGAGCAGCTGACATCTGAAGAACAGCCAGAGCTCACAAGAGTCAGATAAAGTAGGGGACAGCAGAACAAAGGTGCCAAAATGCACATATTAAATACACGACATACATTTCCTATAGCAGTCTTCTTAAAGACGCACAGAAGAAAGGTGGTGGGGAATGGCAAAGTGTCAACACAGGAACCATGTAAATGTAGCTGTTAAGTTTGCTACTCAGGGAAAATATGAAGTTTGGTTGTTATAACTAAGCAACCAAAGGGAAAGTTCAAAAGGTAAGTTTCATGAACTAATACCTCTGTAATGAAACTACTAAGGCCTGCAAAGCAGCATGCTCACTCTCATACACACACACACGTGCGTATTTGCCTATGCACAGGCTACCCATATAACTATATCTACATTTAGATATAGATATGTTACCTCTTTATAGTCGGGTTATAAATTTACAGTAATCTAAGACGTAACACATACGCATACTTTTCCGCAAACTCCAAGTACTTCCCAGTATTTTTTCAACTACCAAGAACACAGTAGAATACCAGATTTATACAAAAGCGAGCACTGAAATTTTACGTTATGAACCAGCTATTTGGGCACTTTCCAGCTCACCAACCTGTCACATTGGATAATTTCCATCTTCCTGTAGGCACTCAAGCAGTTCAAGAGAAATATCTCAGTTTTAAGTACACTTGTCTTTGCAAACTAACACTGCAAAAAAAAAATCCTACTTGTGTGCTATATATGTATACATATATGTGTGTGTTCGAATTTATTCACTTAAGAGAAAAGTGTATGTTGTATCTTATCTCCTGACAGTAAACCTTGTATTAACAATTTCCAATATGTGCTCCAAAAGTAATACTAGAAACATTTTCTAATCCATTAAGCCTTTTGTTCTGAAACAGCAAATGGAATGTATCATCTCTTCAAAGAAGATGGCTGAACTTTTATTTTTATTAGAGTAGAATAAAGGTATTTCAAGTACCATAGTTCTGAAAATTATATTCAGAAATAAGATCAACATGATTTTATCTTTCTGTGCACCTTCAGCACTTCATGCAGAATGGCACTGCATCATCTCAAAGTATAGCCAAACCACACTCCATTTTCACTCCTAAAACTTGCTTAGCCGAGTCCATTTTTCTGCTGCCAGAAATACCACAGCATCTTCTATACACAGTCTCAATCTGAAGTAATTTTCAAATCTTGCTGTAATATTGCCCAGAGACAAAATCCTATGATCTCTTCCATCATTGAAATGTTCCCTTTCTGAAGTCAGAAGTTCACATCCTACCCTTTATTACCTATCTGTGTTAGATCCTCTTCTCCATTCACCTTGATCCCACCTTGAGATGGTTCACAAAACCTGCTAGCAGGATTTGTAAAAAAGTTCATGTCTTCTTCTTAGGTCCTCATTTCTTAGGTGCTCAAGCAAGGCTCATTCAGCGTTACCAAAACCACTGCAGTACAGAACATTCCAGCATGTACAGGAACATACACAGAACTCTTCTGTGCCAGCGCACACAATCAGGACAGGATATTCTGTGTACTGGCCAGTGAGAATAAGTAATAGAAGAATACTACACAAGACAACCTGTGCTCTGGAGAAAACTCAGGATACCAAACTACGCTACACAAATTATTCCAGTCTTATAATAAACATATCTACCTTCATAAATAGCTTTTTGCTTTATTCTGTGGGACCGAAAGCAATAAGACTCCTTGGTGTGATCAAGGCTTGGCCCCTGGATGCAGAGGTCATTTAAAAATCTCTCTTGGCAGCTTCATCTTTCCTTGTCTCTGCCAGCTTTTTCCTGTGTTCACAATAAGCTGCAAATTTGCACTTTTGGGGGACTGTTTTTACTTTATAGGCTCTGCATCTTTCATCCATTTTCATCTGAAAAATATTCCCTTCAGAAGCCTCCTTGCAGTTCATCTGTAATGTTCAGTACATCTCCATCCATTTCCTTCTGCAAGAAATACTATCTAAAATCTGTTTGCTGAAACTTCTTCTAGTCTTAAGGGTTTTTTTCAAAAGAGAAAACCTTTTTGTTTCAGTGCCAATGAGATTCTAGAAGAAAATTTTGTGAAATCATCAAGATGTGCCTACCAAGCCACTCACTGCATGATAGACTGCCCTTGGTCTATGTTTTTTGCTAGCAACCAATACCTGTCATCACCATGTGCTGCCTCTGAATGTTATCTTCATAAAAGGAAGAATTTGAGTCTCATTTGAGTCTCTGACATCTTCAACAAGTTTTGGACATTTGCAAGTTGAAGAAAAGTCATGGTTGGAAAATAGACTACAGTGTTTCACATTAACATCAGCACATAAAGCTCATGACTGTCTCTATTCAGTAGCTACCTCTTACATTGTACATTCAAAAGGCAAGGAAAAAGCGATATAGTTTAGAATGTCTAACTAAGCTGTTAGAAAGATACTATATAAGTCTTCTGAACATTAAAACCTTGCCATTTCAGAAATTTTCCATTTTGAAATTAAGCTTGAAGCTCTAACTGAATAAATATATCCACATTTTAAAGATTAAATTAGCTGAAGTATTGCGAATAAAATCACTACAGAAACATAAAACTTCACACTATATTTAGAGGCCACATCAAGGAAAATAAAGCTGTGCACTATTTTTCCTGTAAAGGCAGATGTACTGGCAAGATTTTTAAGAAGTGAAGCTTTCATGTACAGCAATACAAAAGGAAGCCAAAAAGTTCTCTCTTCATCTTTTATTCCTTTTCACACTTCCTTTATGTTTTTTAAAAGCTCCAAGTAACTCACTCGATTTCTACATATGTTAGAAAGATACCTCATGACAACAGAGGTTTTTTCACCAGTACATCTGTCCTGACCAGGCAGAAATCAATTTGGATCAGCAGAAACCTGTGGCTGCATCTACAGTGCTTGACTGGACCCTCAATGATCCACTGGGAGCTCACCACAGCTACCTCTTTGCCCAGGTGCTAGGCATAAAACCAGGGTACACAGAAGGAAACAGAGGACTAAGATTGTGCCAAAAGGTGGGCCAGTAACATAGAGAATATCTGGCAGCACAGATGCAAATAGTGAAATAAAACAAACTTAAAGAATTCATTTCAGAACTCTCACAATCTGTTCTTAGAGCAACAATACTAGTGCGGCAAGTAATACGCAAGTCAATTGTTATAGTTAAATTCAAGAAACAAACCAAAGTGTATTACAGAAGCAGCTGTACTTCAGTAACATCATAATGAATAAAATAATAAAGGAAATCTTGAAAGAGAAAAGAAATGAGACATCTCTGGAATTTTAAAGACAGTCCTTTGCAGAATTTAATAAAAACTTCAGGGCCGAAGTTCAGTTTGTTACTATTACTGACTATTAAAATAATACAACTGCTAATTATGTCTGTCCTTAAGAATATAACTGGTACATCAGGTAATGGCAAAGTGGGATATGTTTTTGTCTGTACTTTGTCACAAACCCTTTTGACAACCAGTAAAAACATTCTCAGATGTGACAGAAACTAATAGTACCAATCCAACAAATTCTGGAGTAAAACTTTCCAACAGAATTGTTACACTGACCTGAACAGCATGCTATGTACCCCAGTGGCTAAAAACATGTATCTGAAGAGATAGTCAGTGGTCTGGGCCCAAGATATCCAGTCATTACATATGATGATGATCATAGTTCAGAACTTCATTTGTCAGGTGCAGTTCAGCACTTCATGGGGGTACTTTTAAGGCTGGCTTGGAGTCTTAAAGGACTACCACAAACATTAATCATTACAGTTACCTCCAATCTGGAAACTGTAATACTGTGAAACTAACTGGTGAAAGTGTCAGATGAAAGACAGCACCTCATCGCAGTGTCCATATTACAGCTACAGCTGTTGACTGAACATTAGAATCAAATACCACCTCTTTCAAACGCAGGCATGGCACCAACTCCAGACCTATAGATTTATGGTGAAACCAACAGCAGCAATTTACTAACTCCATAGTCTGGAAATGTTCTATCGCTAGTTCAGACTGAGGAAGCCTAGGGAGTTGTCAGGAAACTTATGAAATGACTAGAGCAGAACCACGCTACAGATACCGTAAGAACATGTCACTGGAGGTGGAATGGTTCAGATGGCAAGAACAGCTGAGATGTTATTCTAACTTAACCTAACAAAGATCCAAATCCAGCTCCAACCCAAAATAGGTCCACAATAACATTAGAAAACCCCCTGCAACCTGAGACAATGCATGAAGCATGCAGAGGAAAAACCTATTCAGAAGCAGCTTCATCTTTTTTTTTCCCCCTCATAAAATGAAAACTTCAATTATAACTTTTATTTTTCCCCAAAACATTAATCAAGCAGTATGTACTGATAAGGTTACAAACTGCATTAAAAAAAAAATCTATCACTGATTAATTCAACAGTGAAAATGAATGTTTCAAAAATATTCAATAGACATTTTAGCATGAGAAGAACATACAAATGCTTTCATGATGCAAAAGGGTAGGAAGTTTTCAATGAACTATGAGCCTTACTTATTCTATCTTTAAAGCTAGTCACATCAAGAGAATGCTACAAGTTGCTTATACAATGGTATTCTACCATCCTGTTCCAGACTCTCAAAATCCCCCAGTAACCTGATGCTAGTATACAAGAGCGTGCTATAAACATGAAGGTTACCTTAAATTAAAGGTGAAACTATTAAAAAAACCCCAAAATTCTGCAGTCCACCAGACCGTGATGAATTCCTTTCTGGTGTTACTGAACTTAGAAGTTTGCAGAAAATAGGACTATAAACTCCACTGAGGCTTCTTAGGTTATAAAAATGTAAGATGTTCATTATAATCCATCCTAGAATGATTTATTGTGATTGTTGCTTTAGAGGTTACCTTTGAGAGAATACTGAAAAAAAGAAAAATCTGGATAATAACATTAAGAATTTTGACAGTTACAGAACCACTAAATTATTAAATTGCTTTATACTTTTAGATTTTAAAGATTGCTTCCACGTTGGATAGAGTATTTCTCATCCCAGCTGTAAGTTTTACATCTCAAAAGAAAAACACGTAGCAATCTGTCTCATCATATTTTTGCCAACATGCATGTTTTAAAACTTGCACTGCACTGGAAAGAAAGGCAAAGCATCTAAACTTGACTCAGATGTGCAGATGGAAGGAGAACACAGACAGTCAACTTTAAACTATTGTTTACATTTAGCCTTGGGGATGAGGGGAACCCAATGCAGTTCAGCTAAGGTTGTATTATTGTGACAAAAGGGCAGGGAAAGGGAAAAGTAGAAAATTTTTAGCACCATCCAATCTCAACGGTTTTAAATCCATCTCTAGCTCTTCATGCTAAGTGGTGATGTACATTTCACTTCAGTGTGCAGGGATGTCAGAATTGTATCGAAACTTATCCTCAACGTCTCTCACTATTTTGAGGAAAAAAGCCAACATAAGTCTTATAAAAAGTAGAGATACGGCTAAAATAAACAGCTTGGCCAACATCTATTGTTGAAGTTCCTGACAGAGAGAGAAAATGAACACGAAGACAACTGACATCCAAACCAATGCACTTAAAGCGTGAATTCATATTTTTTAATCAAAGAAGTTTGATTTCAGACACTGATTTTTCTTTTGGGAAGGTAGGGGCCAAACTGCATATGGAATGAGTCCTCTGCAGTGTTTAGTCGGTCATCCAGCCATTAACAAGCATGCAGCTCACAAAGGCGGCCATAACACACGCAGCCTCTTGTCCTGTCAATAGTTTAGGAACATCAGAGAGATTTGAAAAATGAAAGGAAAGCGAGTCACACAAATTTCTTAGAAACTGAGGATCATGATTCTCCCACCTAGCAAACAGCTTATTCTCAAACACAAACCATAACTAAATAAATCAAGATGATTCTTTAAAATGAAAAGGTCCATCTAGCTGTGTATCATAGAAAATCTATATTATACATGACGAAACACAAATCAGATGTGACATAAAACGACTCAATCTGAATACATTATCTTCCAGTTATTACAGCTCTGACAGCTATCATTGTACCTACAATGCTTGAATTCATCTGCTGTTTAATCTTTGGCAGATAGATCATCTGGAAGTGGCAAAAATTCAGAGTGAAACAGGAAGTTTAAAGTACTGATGCTCAAAACTACAAGAAGATAAATTACAGTACTCATCTTCCCATTGAAGCCCTCACAAAATGCTTTTAGCCTAGTTAGTTTATTTATTTATTGAAGAGGGTCTGTCCAAACTTGTTTTTCAAGAAATACTGGCTTTAACACATGCGTAAAAGAAAAGCAAAATACTACAAATATGTGTCACATTTTCACTACAAGCAAAAGCGCTCCTTTTTTATGAGCAAACTAGTAAAATGGAAAACTAAGGTGTCAAACCACAACTGAATGAGTTTGAAAACCATGGCAAATATTTAACTTTTTCCTCAAATGGCAGAAAACCCTCAGAACCACCACACTCGCACATCTGTGCTCTTCCAAAATCCCCACTGCCCTTTGCTACGTGCTTTTTCACTTCAGGCAGCTTCCCACAATCTCCACTTATTCTTACTAGCCGCACTTGCCTACCCACAGCTTCAGTCATTGAACTGAAACAAGAACCAAAAATGTGTTTGACTCTTCAAGAAATCAGGAAAGCAGATGCAGGAAAGATGGAAGAATAATTAGAAATAAATATAACCATCTCTTGTGGTCAAACTTTCTCTGCCTGGCTAGCTAACTAAACTGTGTGTGCATTTCTAAGAACTCCAAAACACAATCTTGAGGTTGGAAAACCAATTCCATTGCTGTTTGAAGTGGCACCCTTTGCACCTTAGTCTTTTCCAGGCGATGCACTTATTACACCCTGGAATACAATTACACTGGAGCTAGAATAAATTTACACTAGACAGTAACCATCACCATTAAGAAGTGTGTGCGCAAAGCATGCAGAGACTTTAAAAATCCGTATTTGCTTTAACAGTATAAGCCAAGCATAAAAGAAAAAAAAAGCAATATCTATCAGTCAGATTCACATACTCAAAACACTGAAAAGAGGAGCATGAACTATACACCATTTAAAAGTAACATTAACTATCAAGCACCTAATAGGCCACTTGCTTCAACAACTGGGGAATGAAGAGGTTGGAACAAATCCACAGTGCTAATTAAGCAAAACCACCAAGGCACACAGCATTTCCTCAGGACTGATGAACAGCGACGCAGGGAAGGGAAGGGAAGGGAAGGGGAGGAAGAGGCTGGACAGCCGGATGCGAGGTCATGGAACGCTGGCAGACATTAAACCCCAGTAAATTTCTCCTACCAAAACTCTTATTATTATTACAAGACATAAATTTAAAATGGACATACGTTTTTTGTTATGAGTGGTATAAGTTAAATTCATACATTGAAAGCCTTTCTATAAAATAGATCCTTAGAATTTTTCATACTTCAGTCAATGTGAAATAATGAGCAAAACAAGACCTGTAAATTGCTGTGCCAGAAAAGAATGAGGAATTATATCCTGGGCAAGGGAAAATGTGATTTAAACCCAGTAATTGGTAGTGTTACACTGATTTGTTAATCTAAACACAGACATCTATAACTCATTGCAATTCACTAGTTTGGGTTTTCAATTCAAATATTTGAGCATTCTTATCTAGATATGTATTTTTATTTCGGCTGGATTTAATACAAAATAACAGCATCAAAACTTTCATTACAACAATTCATAAGAAACCCACACTAGCCGATGCCAAGGTAGCTAAAATCACACAGAATTAAAATACCAATTTGCAAATTAAGAATGCAAGAATCTAGCTCACATGCCTCTAGCCAAAGCAGAGAGCTCTCCTAAAACCCTTAAGGGCTTTTTACTTGTATCTAAAGCACAAAGGATTAGATTTGTAAAGCTTCTTTCTGAATTTAATTGGGCAAGTATAACTTTTCAAGTCGTCCATCTGCCTGGAACACAGCAGCTGTGAGGGGAAGTGGAGAATGCTACTGCAAAATCTGGATAAATTCTCAAACAAAACTGTAAAAAGCCTCCAGTAATTAGTGGATGATATGAGAATTCAGAACTTGGCACTGGAACTTTATCTGCAGAAACTGTTTGACTTGTTTATTGTGCATACTTGCTTCCAGGGAATAAGTAGTACAGTGCTTTAAGTGACTTACTGCTAGCATATCATGACAGTAAAATTTGGTATTAATGTACATATTTGTATATCTCACAAGAGAGTTTTGAAATTCAGGCCTTAAAATCTGCTACTAGTCCAGCACTATTCATTGCAAACACCAAATTTTGGCTCAAACTATTCTAGAATGATTTGGGTAGAATTCACATTTGTGAGGAAGTCTGTCACATTATTTGGGTAAGAAACAGCAAAACAATCCTTAACAGTGTAGAAACCTGCAGTGAGAAGTCCTGGCTAAAATGCATACAAGTACATATTTTGAACAAACTATATATGGCATACACTCACCTGTATGTCCTATCTCAGGAAGCCATAACAAATCTAAATTTGTAACAGAAAGGTTCCCAACAAAATTCTGTCAAAGTAACTTACATTTTGACATAAAAACATTGAAGCAACAAGATTAATCTTGGCCTATGTGATTGCTAGTCATATGTGAAGTTGTCTGCTCACATGGGTGAAGTCTTGGACTCAGTTTTCACTTTTACTGCCTTTATATTTTCTTACTGCAGCTCTAGTACATCACATGATCATTAGCAATGCATTTTTACATGTCTTTCCCATACCCTGTTGTGCCACTGGTCAACACATCATAGCACATGGGTTCACATTCCAGGAAAGAGGAAACAATATACTGCACAACCCTTCAATCAGTAAAATGTACTATTAAAGAGCCTGGGTATGACCGCCTAGCTTAAAAGAATCATTGATGTGTACGCTTGAGCATGAACTTATGAACAACCCATTCTGGTACTCAATGCAGGGGATGCATCCATAACCAGAATTCGGAGTGACAATCCATTAGCACTTCAAATTTCACTATTAATACTGTTTTATAGAATAAATACAGAGAACTTGGAAGCGATCAATGCTCATTACACCTTAACTTATGAATAAAATGTCTCTGTGGCAAACATTCTCATAATAGAAATGCCAGCTGTGACAAATGGGTCAACGATTTATTTTTGGGGGTACACTTGAAAAAGACTACAATACTTGCAAGTAAAATTTGGTAACAGCTGGCTCCATAATAAAATATATTCTCTTACTTTCCTCCAGTTTTCCTAAGGTTATTATGGTCACATGGTCACTATGACTATATTATTGTCACCCTGTTTTTCAGAAATGGAAGTTTTAGTGGTCACTCAAAATGTTTGATGTTCCTTCTTCCATGATGAGCTCTGGACAAATGTGACAAACCACAGCTTTACAGGCCAGTCTCCCACATGCAAACTGAGCAGAACACTGTACATGCATGTGCAGCCAATTTCAGTCTTGATTCCCAAATAATTGATACTGCATGGGAAACAGATTTCATGTCCCCAGAAAAGGTTCCATTTGCATTAATCACATTTTAAAACAAACTTATTTTTCCTTCACCAAGACTTGTACTCTAAACACTTTAAAATGAGCAACTCCACAAAAATATTTAAAAATTCTGAGTTTTGTTTGAACCTCAACTTGCCTTCAAATTAAGAAATCCCATTTGTATTATTCAGTTTTTCTGTATTTCATCCATAACAAGATTTAATAGCCATTTTCAAATATGAAGATTTACGTTTTAAGATGTATATTTAGGACCAGATTCAGGCCTGCACATGAGTACTGATCACAAAGACAAAACTACTAATGTGAATATTTTATATTCCTTTTTGATGTTTTGTATTTCACACGAAGAAAACTTTAGGCACCTCAAAAAGATAAAACATTTTTCAGTTTCTAGACAAGTATCTCACTGCCAAAGTTAGAAAAACACTAGAGATGCAAAGTTGTTAGGAGACAGTAGAAGAAAATTACAGTCTTTGGCAGTTTGTTCATCTACAACTGTTGTCTTTTTACTTTCAGGAAACATCTCCTGTTATGCTGCATTTGCTGGTTATTCAGTCTGGACCACTCCTTTGATGCCAAAGTATTTACATAACTTCCCCAAATGAAACAATTTCTTGGATATGATGGGCCTTGTATTTGCATGAACTGAAGTAACAACCACACATCAATAACTTCTCTCACTGAATCCCACTAGATGCTGTATTTTTGCCTGGTCAGAAGTGGTTACATTTTGCTTAACCATTTGGGAAGATTGGTTTCATTTGGAACATTAAAAAGATGGCTGAAGAAGAAAATCTTTCTCTAAGGGAAGCTATTCAGTTTGGTATCAATGGATATATTCTATCAGTAAAACTATGCACCAGAAATGAAAATGTCCCCAAAAGTGATTACGCTTGTTGTTTAGACAACATGCAAATAAAGGATATGTGACCTGTCCATCATAAAAAAAGCTGGATGACTAACGGAGAGCTGACTGTCAAATAAGAGCCATCAGGAAAGCCATAGACTCAACCTTACCTTTAAATTATTACCTGTAAACATAACAGCCTGATGCAATTTTTTAATACAAAGATCACATTAGCTTCAGAACACAAGGATTTCTGCATTCCCTAGTTACAAGAAATCTTTCCTTAAATTTGATATTTAATTTCTTTATCTTAGCATTTGGTCTAATCAGCAATGAAATTTGAAAGAGTATTCCTAAAGAGAGCACGTCAGTTATAAGGATACATAACAACAAGAAGAATGAAAAGCTTAGCTTCTTCAGGAATAAAGTATTCATCTGTATCTTAGGAACAATCTTAATATACAGTTCAAATGACACATGAAATGGGTCGCAAAGAAACACGTTACTTACAGACCTTAAATTGTGACTCAATGGCCCAGCAAAACATGAAAATGCGCCCAGTGCTACTGAAAAGGAACAGTCTGGATTCAGCTGATTTTATGAGACAGCCACACCACCGCAGGAGCAAGTCTCAGCAAGTTCGATTCAAGGATGATGGTGTGAACACAAAGACAGAACTGGATACCAACCCTGCCCAAGATATAGCATTCATGACTGGAAAACCAGAAATATTTAGGGATCACAATTTTTTGCTACATCAACCTCCATCTTTTCCAAGGGCTCAGAAGGGGCTTCGGAATATTGCCATACAAACATCTCCTAGCCTCAGGAAACACTTCCCGGTTTTTAAAAAGAAAAAGCTGACAGTAAGCAAATCATTAACAGAAATGCCAACTGAGCCTGCAACTTCTATCCAAGTAAATGGCAATCTTTCTGAACAAGACATAATGTCTTCAGATCTCTGTTACTTAAGAATAAGTAACCATTTGGAAGATGGATTTAGGAATAGTGAGGTGGACGGTCAGTTAAGTCAAAGACCATCAAAAGCACAAAGCAATGGACCTATCCACTCAGATGATTTCTCAGTATCAGAGAATACAACTGTTTCTACACAGGTGCCTGAATACATACACGTGAGTTTTCCACAAGACAGCAATGTTTCCATGGATGCACCAGACACAACCATGAATTTAAGTAATTCACTGCATTCTTCTAGCGCCATAAATAGCAATGAAAATAATGAAAACAGCACGCTGTCACCTAATTCCGGAAAAGCATACCCTTGCCTAAGCAATTCTACTAACCGCAGTGAATGTAACCCTCATTCGAACTCTCATGAAGCAGCTAAAAGTGATTCTGAGTCGCTTGTAGCCAGCAAAGATGCAAGCACCAAGGAAACTACTCCATTATCACCTCCATCAAATCACAGTTCATCTCCTTGTTTCCTCAGAGACTATCAACAGGCAGGAGAGCACAAAACAGACTCCAGCTGTGTGACATTAACAAATAATGATCACATAGTAATGTCATTGACCAGCAGTAATGCATCAAAATCTATTCTGTCATGTAATACTGAAACTGAGAAAAATTCTACCCAGTCAGATGCTTCCCAGTGTAACAGCTGTTTAGAAGGATTTCACACAAAGTCTTATCTGCCAAGGAATGAAATAAAACCACAAACCAATGAAGAGATTAGTGAAATAAAACAAATTCATTTGGCACATGGTGAACTCTGTGCCCTACAAGGCAGGCTGCAGTCTGTAGAGGAATCCTTGCAGTCGAACCAGGAGAAGATTAAAGTTCTTCTGAATGTAATCCAAGACCTGGAAAAATCCAGAGCCCTCAGTGAAGGGTATGGTGCATTTTAATATTAAGAATTCATCGGAAGTGTAAAGTAGATGGTAGCATTCTTTTAACCTTTGCTGGGGGGGGGGGGGGGGGGGAATAAATCTTTCCTGCGGTATTTAAAGATCAGTTTGCAAAAATGGTATCTTATACCCTTTTGTTAGTGTTTGGGCCTCTTAAGACTCTTTATAGTTTGGCTTTAGCTGACACTGCCTTTACTAAACCCAGTGTGAGACACAGTTTATTAACTGCCTTTTTATTTTAGATTTATGGTATTAGATACAAAGCCACTGACACCTGAGAGTTGGCAGTCTCCATCTAGCTAAAATCTGTATGCAGTAGAACAGCAAAACCCAACAGCCTATGTACTAATGTAGTGTAATAGAAAACTACAGCAAGCCAAGTATGTCTTACTAGCAAGGTCAGATACGCATTTAGTGCTAAAGCAGTCCTATTGCTGAAACAGTTTATATCAGCAAAAACATGCTTCTGTTCAATAAATCATTACTGCCTTCACAAGCAATCAAAAGAATTAGTGGCTAAAGCATAGCACCTAGACACATTTGGGGACCACACTGCTAGTTACATTTCATGATACCACAAACAACACAGCTGCTTAAAGGGAATGCCTTAAAGGCACAATGCCAGGTAAACTTCCAAGAGCTTCAATATGTCAAGAAGATTTCACAGGAGGTGGAGGTAGGTGCTTAAAAGGGATTAAAACTGAACATACAGCATGTGAAGGCTGTTAGCAAGAACTCACTTTGGAATCCCAGATTTTAGAATGACTGCTTTCTGCACTATCATAAGAACGCGTGACCTGTGTTTATTTTTAGTATGCTCTCATAGTGACTATTAGCCAAGGCTGCCAGCATTATTTGTGTAACTTATTTATGCATTATAAACAATAATACTACTATAAATGCAACTAATGTCTAAAGATTGGACACCTATGTAGGACAAGGTTGAAACAGAATTTTAAATATTTCTATGCTCAAAACAGGTTTTAGAATATCCTAATAATGCTTTCCAAAAGATTAACAGCAGCTCCTACTTACAGTAAATGCATCTAGGATACATTTTAAAGCTCTGTTTTATGATACTGTAGTATATCCATCAAATAATTTTTGTCTTCAAAAAACGCACATATAAATTTTTCAAAGTATCAAAAGAATAAAAGTTCCATTTCACTTTATTTTTTAAAGATAAAAAACCCATGAAGTCTATGTTATTATACATTTACTTTTATACTTAGCACAGGTAGCTTAGGCATCTAGAATAATCATTCATGTGCAATCGGTTTGTGCATAAAACTGCATGCTTAATTTTAAGATCAGATCATGTGCATCAATAGTATTTAGTGACTACAATTAAGGAATAACTCTGATAATCTTCCACATTTACACAAACTCTCCAAACATCACAAAAAGAAGGCCGCACTGAGATTTTTGTATAGGTTCAGTTGCACAGAAATAGCACAGAACATGACATCGATTTGCTCACGTGACTCAGCACCAAATCTTTGCACTTGTTCCCATGTGGTCACAAAAGGTTTGCATGGCTGTTCAAAAACTGTCAGGATATAACTAACTGAAGCCACAATTTTATACTCTGCAATTTTCTTACAAATTCTGAAGAATTCTTTCTTTCTCAAAGTATTTTATCTGGGAATTGACATTGCCTTCTTGCATTTCAGGTGAATAATTCCCCAACCCACACTCCAAATACGAATTTACATTCATTTAAAAAGTTAAAATAATATAAAATAGTTAACATGTAATTTTAATCTGTACAGATTACCTTTTTTATCTGGAAACATTAACCAGTAATGTCCATCTGTCTGTTAGCATGAAAACACTTCTGTTAGTTTCCACTGTGCCTGCATTAATTTTTATTTCATATAACGTTTTCCCCATATAATTCAGCTCCAACTATCCTCTCTCAGAGGGTTGTTCTTAGTCATTTTTCTCTATCTGAAAAGCCCATACAATTTTATAGTACCAACTTAGTAACCATCACGACACAACAGACTAAATTCACATACACATACTGATAACAGAAATGCAAAAACATTTATGAAGCACCAAAATCCAGAAGTTCAGTTTAGCAGTAAGATCCAAGGCGGGGGGTGTGGGGTGCGTGGAATCCAGTAAGTGTCAAGCTTAAGGAATCAGCAGCAAAGATCTGACTTGTTTTTACTCAAGTGAGGAAACATTAAAATGGGAAAGAATGGAAAGCATAAGGCTAGGGATCAGATCGATTCACGAAAAGCATGGACATTCAAATACTTTAAAGTGTGTTTTTAAGAAGCACTCACATCTCTAAGTGTTTTCATAACAAGTATTCATGCAAGAACCAACAACCAGAATCTTAATAGCATGAGGCAGGAAAGATGCAAGACAAAAACATAAATCAATATATGGTTTAGGTTTTTTTGAAGCAACCTTGTAATTTAGAATTTGATACTAGAAATTTTAGTAAGGATAACAGCAGTGGTGAACTGAATTACTTTTATTCATGAAAAATTCAGAGATCTGCTAACGTATCTATAAATACATATTACATGAACCGCTGTCTATTACAGGCGTAACTTCTATCACACTGGTCAAGACCTCAACAACTGCAGCACCTGTCAGAACACCGCATGTATCATTTACAGGTACTTCACTCCTTCACACAATTTTGTATTGTCTGTGGATCTCTCAGAAACGTACAATACAACGTTTTACTCACAGCTCTAAAAGGTCTCAATTATTATTAATCCAGCTTTTAACAAAAGACCAAATGGTATGTGTTAGGTGGTTTGTTTGTTTCCCCAAGTAGAAAACAATTAATACTGCTGTTATCTGAAAGAGGTACTGTACTTCTGAGAATTCAAATAGAAATTTCCCACTAATGTTTCACAGCATTATTATTACTAGCATGCTTTGTAAACCTTTGCCACTTCTGATGATGAAATTCCCTTTGTGTGTTACATTTTTAAAGCTAGGATTTCTGTAATAAATTTAGATCTCGGAAAAGAAAAAGACTCAAATCTCCAAATGCCAGTAAGCTACAGCTACAGTTCATGTTTATGTACAAAACAAAACCAAAACTCCCACGCTTCTCACTTCAGTAAATGGTTATTTGTTACTATTTTGAGAGAGTGCAATTTGAGCATAAGTTACTCCAAATTTAAACTGCAGTTTATGTTAAACTCTTATGACCAAAAAACTTCGTAGTGCTGTGTTCTGGAAGCTGTACATGTTTCAAATGCTATCTCTATACAAACACACTTTAAGACTCTTCAGCTTGCCACCCATTAACCAAAAAGGCAGCAGGTGCAAAGTCTTCATTATATTGCACACAAAGCTTGTCCACTCAGCAGTGGATTTTATAGAGCTTCCACCAATCTACAAACACATTAACTAATCTCTGAAACCTCAGTTATGAGGCAGAAAACCCAAACCTTCAATTATTTGATTACATTTACAAAAATAAAGGCTAAGAGAATTTGTCTTTCAAGTCGAAAACTTTTCCTTTATTTCAGAGGATATGGCAGACCATTAGCTTCACCAGTTTGTAAGCATTATGACTAAATTTTTTTAATGGATATAATGAATAGACTATATCCACATGGAAATGTTTTTCACATCACATTTTCTACAGGAGTCAAATTTAATAAGCTTGTTAGGTAGTCAATGTTGAACACAGCATTGGAAACTACTGTTCAGCATACAAGTCAGTCGAGTACTGATGTCCTAAATCTCTGATAATGAAATCTCAAGGTAACTGACACATCACAAATGAAACACCACAACTCCTCTGACACCAAGTTGCTAGTCTTCTCCACAGTCCACCGGATACTCCAGGAAGTTACATGACTTACCCAAGAGCGTACACTGAATCCATATAAAAAGGAAGACCCAGGACAAAACAGATTTCCTTTACTTGGTCATTGTCTCTAAACAATCTCCGAACATTTTTATTAGACTACACAGGAACTCTCTCAAATTTATGTACAAACTACCCTTTACCATGGGATGCCTTCTCTCTTCAGAAAAATAAACTATGATGCTTACCTTGCATTTTTAGTTTACATAATTTCACTATAGTACAGGAAAGATCTTGAGCAACAAGCACATGAAGGAAGCAGTGTAAGAAGTAACAAAACGTTGATGTGCCTTTTTGATTTACTAGGTAATTTATAATGATGATGGTGCCTGGAGGCTTACAGTGCAATGACTAGTAGAATACATATAAGAGAACACAGTTCCTCTAAAGAGTTTCTAGTTCTAAGAGACAAAACAAGGAGACAGCAAGGAAACATAGTGGTTTTCACTTTATACAGATGTTCCACAAGACGTGGTTATGAAAAAAAGCATTCTGAGTAACTAATATTTGAAGTTCATAACATACTCATTAGGTGACATTCTGAAAGAGGTAATTGTTACCAGGTTTTGCTCTAGACAAATCCATTCAATTCCTGTGTTTTATGTAGCCTAAAAGATCCATGCAAGTACTTTTTTTAACTAACAAGGCATTAACTGTTGTGATTAATCATGGAATCAAGTGTTTCATCTTGCTCCCCGTTTTCCTACTCGTAAAGAGCCTAACTCATCAGTGATTCAAACACTGTATAAGCCGAATGTTAGGTGAACCATCTTTATCACGCACATTTTAAGCAGTCCCCGAGTCAGACAGTGTACTAATCTCGTATCAATCCAAGTGTGGATTACACTGAGTGGTAAAGTAATAACAAGCTTTTCAGTCTAACAGTGACCAGGTATATAGTGGCTCTAAGTTTAGCTTTATCAGCTATCCAGCAGGGTTATGTGAGGTGACTTGCGACCTTCAATCTAGATCCTGTAAGACAAACATTTATATTATAATAAACAAACACAAGTAACTTTGTTTTCAGTTGCTATCCCAGCATGTAAGGGATAGTAATAAATGAAGACTGAATTGACCTCTTGCCTCTAGAGATGATTTCTCCAATATTAAATTAGAAACACTGAAGAAGGGAAAAAAAAAGGAACATGAGCAGATGCTATCCTTATGTATGCTATAAAGCAAACATTCCATTCTCCAGTGCTCGTGATCGGTGACTACTGAAAAGTATTACGTTGCAGTTTTAGCAATAAGCTGATAAAATTGAAGAGGCACTGATGAAATTTGTCATTTGTATCACTTTCTTCTACTTACTATATTTATTATCTACTGCTCCTTGTCCAGAGATCCTTCTCCAGTTCTTCCAAATTAGAATAATCCTATGGCTTTCTTTTTTCCAGCTGAGATTTCTTTTTTCGTTAAAAAGCCCCAAACATATTAATTATAAGGGAAACAAGCTTCTAGTTCATTTTATCATATCATTCAACAATGTTCACACATTTCTATATACATTAAAAATACTCAAAATTAATAGTGTTTAAACATATGCATATTTACTAGTTTTATAGATTTCTTCTACTCAGTGCCCTCTGATGATGGCTTTTTCCTCCCAAAGAGCTCGTATTATGGAAAATGCCACCAGCTCCTTTCTACTCTCCCCTCTGCCTGCTAAAAGCTCCACAGCAGACATAACTGATACAACTCCCACTCTCCTGCCCAGAAAAGATGGTTGAAATCAAGAAAAACCATACAGCACTGCACCTTTTTAATTTGTGGGTTTATTTTTTCTTTGCTTGTTTTTGTTTAACTGTATTGGTTGCATCAGACTGCTTAATCACTGTCCGTAATTCTTTTGAACGTTACTTTTATTTCTGCGTACATATCTGCTCTTTTCTAATTAAGATTTTGGCTCTTATTTGACATCAGTAATAATTATAGGTTTCAATGAAAAAAATGAGTTACATTCTACTTTCCTGCTAACTAATACCACTTATCTCAAAGGCTTACCTATTGCTTAATTTCATATACTTTTAGTCCTAGCAGGTCTCCTAGCAGGAGACATTCACATTTAACAGAGTTAAGCATGTCAGAGTTTTCAATTCATGCCAAGCATATGACTGAGTGAGATTACAGTATCAAAATCTGATCATTGAATACAATGCACTGAAAGCCATCCTAGTACATTTTCACTTTCTATCCCTTAATTTTTGTCCCATTGTTTTGGGCACGATACCAAAGTTCTTAACTCATATAAAGAAAAAGGCTTCCCTCAGAAAAGATTTAGATGAACTTACTTTCAAAGCAGCAACCTATACACCCTTGTGTTTTAACCAGGTTCTAGTATTGAATAATGCCAAATTAGTTTAATGAAGTAAGCATCCTTTCCATATGTTTTTTAAAGAGGGAATTTCTCACTAGCTTAAATCTCTTCATTTTTCCATAGTGTAGAATATGACTTCAGACAACAAGAAGGAAGATTTCATCAGATTTTGAAAACGCTGGATCATGCAGAGCAAAATCCAGCTTCAGCTTCCCCTCAGAAGCTACCATCTGATCATCCAGCTCCCCAGAAAAAAGAGTTAAGAAGAAAAACAAAAAAGGTGAAAAGAAAATGCTTCTGGTGGATTTGACTTCCTTATGGATCCTTTTACATTTCAGAAGACAGTAGAACAGAAAGAGGTTTGAGAGCACACACCTGAAAATGTGCTATTACAAAATCACAAAGCTAAAGAATGTTTAATTAGAGTATTTGAAAAATCAAAAGAATTTAATTTACTTAAATCATCTCACTGAATAAAAGTATATGAAGACACTGTTTTCAGAAAGAAATTGTTCCTTTCTAAAGGAAGCTTTCTCATTTTTTCCAAGAGCACTTTCATATGCTTTGTAAAGACTTTTTTTCCAACTTTCCAAAAATAATGAGGTTTAAATCTCTACTTTAAAAAACAATGGTAGACAAAGCTAAGGGTGTCACAGTCTTCATTTCCTATTTATAAGCAACATGGACTAAAAGGAAAGAACATCGATCTTTAAACAAACCACATAATCAAGAACAAATTCAGGGACATGTACGTTGTTCAAACAAATCTCTCCTCAAAGGAGACAATTACAATTGTTTCACATCCCCACTGATGTGAAGTTTTTGTTGCTGTCATCTAATATTTAACAAAAAAAAAAAAGCATTTCAGGTTAAGTTTTACTCTGTCCTTTTATTGGTTCAATTTGAAAAGTAACCGTTTAGAAGTTTCATCCATTTAATAGACTTCTCTGAAAAGAATCATAGAATCATAAACCAAGAGAATATCTCAGTAATTCTAGTCCTAACCCTCTACTCAAGCAAGGTCCAATTAGGTGCATTTGAGTTTTGAGTAGCTCCAAACACAAGAATCCACAAACTCTTGGGGCAAGCTGTTCCAATTTTTTTCTTAACATCTAATCTGAATTTCCTATGTTCTAAATTGTGTCCATTACATCTTGCCCTATCCAAATACATCTCCAAAAAGAATTAGACTGATTACATGATCTCTCTCCTAAGCTTTCACTTCTTAAAGACTGAACAAATTCAATTTTCACTGCCTCTCTTCACATGTGCTGCAGCCCACAGTCATCTTGGTGATCTCCCTCCAGTAACCTGATGTCTTTTGCCTACCTGGAAGCCTAAAAGTGGACACAATGCCTCAGGTGTCAGCACGTAATTGAAGAATGGAGGGGAATAACCACTTTGGCTACTATCTCGCTAAACCACTTGCCTAATTTGTCCATTTAAGACCTGTACCACTATACCAAAATATCCCAAGATGTGTTTTTTTGGCCTTAAGACATAAGTAAGTTGAGAAATGATACAAAATTGATCATAAAAAATAATATTTAACTAACTTACCTGTAGTATATTGGAAAGTATATATGCTGAAAGGATTGCATTCAGATGTCAACGCAGCTATTTCTTTCCTTCAAAAACAGTCAAGTTACCAGCTAGCACAGGGTATGCCAATGTAACCTAATTTAGGGTTGATGATTTTTTTTTTTTTTTCTCATTAAACACGGTCAGGTTTCATACGGGGGGCAGAGGGGAAAAGGTTTTCCAAAGCAAGTTTCAAGGGCACACTGTAAAGCCCGAACAATGTATTTTATGTTTAGTGGAATGTATTGCAGACCTTTTCTTAGAAGTGACTCTGGTTAATTAGTTAATGGTGCCAGAGTATTCAATAGATTAACCTCTATATATAACCTTTGGATCCTATTTTTCTAAATCATATTGTATTAATTGTGCAATGTTAGTTAAAAATGTCTGTACACTTCTGTGTTCCTTGAATTCTTAGGGTTAATTACACATTCGAAAACATATTAAAAACAATTTTGCACAGAAGAATTTTGTCTGAAAGAACTAAGTTTTTTATAAAACTAGTCTTCATTTAGAAGAGAGTATGCTATGTGACATGGCTTAATTTACCAAAATTCTAAAGGAGTGACAGTTTTAAAAAACATTTCCATGTTAAGTTCAGTCAGTAGGGAAATGACAGGCACAGAATTATCATTATTCTAGAGGCTTTTCAGAAGAAAATCCTTATATGAATTTTTATTAGCAAAAAGGATGCCTTTAGTGAGACACAGAAGCTCTTCAATAATAATTTGTGGGTATAACAAAGATAAGAATTAAATTATTACATCACATCATTATATTACACTCAAATACACATACTGCTTCTGTTGGTATGCCAACAGCATTCCTGTTTCGCATTAGTCACTGTAAGTGATATAACGAAGGATTTATTAGTGTGTAAGTGTTTCTCGTGTATCAAAATAACATTTCAAGATTAATATCTTCTGTGGTAAGGGTATAATAATAAGCAATGCCAACAGGTTTAACACTAGCAAAACCAGTAAGATTTTTTTCTGCAGTAAACTGGTTTTCAATAATTTGTTGTTACATGAAAGCAATCTTTTTGTCTTTCTTTTCATTAATAAGCACAAGAAAGCTCATTTTAAGCTACCTAATTTTGGTTTTGCATACATAATGAATCTGCTACCTTCAATATATTTTCAAAGGATCTACATTATTCAATTTAAACAAACCACAGTATTTTGGTTCAACACACAGCACCAATCAATTCCTGGGGTCAGTAAAACTATGCAAGAACAGAAATGTTCTATTTAGTTTAAGAAAGTCCAAAGATAGTTGTAAGTAAGGCTGTAAGTCTTTCTTATGACCTGAACAAACACCAATACTTCTGAAAAATTGAAATACACTGATTTAAATGGTTATAGGTTTTATATTTCAATGTCTGATCTCGATGGAATTCAGAACTGTAGACAATTTTGAATCCTTAATCTCCCACTCAGAATTAGCCTTTGTTTTCCACATTCCTCAGTTGGTTGTTTTTGTTCTCTCTCAATAAGTACGGATTATCCATATATGGATATGAAATTCTCTTTTTAACATATGCACACACACAGCAGTGGGAAACAGGCTACCTAGGCCAGCCGACCCTCAGCTCCTAACGCTGCCATTTAAGAACATTCACTTGTCTTTCAGCCTACCCTCTGCTCAGGGTTTTAAAATTCACCCCCTTCAAGACATTTGTTTTCCTTGAATGAAAACATGAAATTACAGTGCTGCTAAAGCACTGTCCTTCAGAAAGGTTGCTCCTGGAGTTCTCTACTTCAGGATTTCAGTACAGAGATTTTCTTTTGAGTCAGCAGTAGTAGCAACAGCCAGCCAAGTTCTAAAATATATATTTAAGAGCCAAACAAAATACTTATCTGACAGAACTCACTCATCATTCTTGCAGAGGCTCTGATTACCGTGAACAAAAACCATGCAGTTTAATTGGAAATAAGGTAAAATTATGCCAGAAGTAAATTATTCCTACAAAAGAACAAGCATCATAGTTTCACAATAAAACCACACCTACCAAATGCAAGGAGTTATTACACTCAGTCTTCTCCACAGTATGTCACACACAATAGGCTTTCTACATAAAATTTTAAAGCCAACATTGGAGCAAAAGGCTATTTGTTACATTAAAAGGTAACACTGTCAGTCCTGGTATGCATCAGCCACAGCAAGAGGGTAAGACTGCTCAGTTGCTATATGTTTTGCTTTCATTTAACATAGAAATTTGTATATCCTAGCAACACAGAATACCTAATACTTAGTAGCTTTGTAACACATAATTGGAGAATCTAAGCTATGTGAAAATGTGCTACGTAAACATTGCTTTTTGTTTTACTGTTTAAGATTTTAAAAATATTTTAGTAATTATTAATTCATATAGAACATTTAAAAATTACCAGACACACACTATGCAATTTATGACATCAAGATTGGAAAAGCAATAGAAACTGATAGATTGTTAGAAGATAACAGTACTGGCTATAAAAATTTCTCTGATTTAGAAAATTACGGTGTAATGCCAGCTCCTACAGTAGGAAATAAATTTTAGAAATACATACAAACATGCTTTTAAATATAATTAAAAACCACAAACCAACAACAAAAAAACCCAAACCACAGCTACTTGACAGCACTTACATACAAAATATTATAGGCTTCTCAAAGACATATTTAAATGATAACAACATGCTATTTATAAAACATTGCACAGAACATGGCATATTCCATGTTACTGTATTTGAAATTGCTGGTTTACAGAGTCCGCCTAACTTTCGTTAAAAATTCAGACTGTATGAATAAAATACTGATTTCTCTGACATGTAACAGCAGTTCATGTAGGGCTTTTTATAGTTTTGTGCACTATAGCTCTTTCAAAAAAGCTATAATACTAAGTAATTATGTTAGCTTAGGTACAAAACATCTTCCTAATGAAATGTATTATCTAATATATGTTTTGTAAATTTCTAGGTTCTTTAAATGTGATGTTACCTTTTCCAATAAAATGAGTTATTTTTCTTAAATTTCACGAGTTTGTTAATTAACAAACAACATTTAGATTACAAAGGAACTGAACAATTGTTCTTTGGAAAAGGAGAAGGAATGGGATATTAATAAACAGGTCTTTCATGGAATCATTCTGCAGCTTTTCTAGGTAGCGAAAGGATTTCCATTTCAATACTGAATAAAAAAGCTGTAACTTTTAGCTAAACCATGTGTATATTTGAATATACCATATTCTCCAACCACGGCAGCTCTGCAAAATGGTTTCTCTGGTATTATTTCCCCAAAGAGTATTGTTTTTTTTCAGAAGCATGCTATCTAGAGCAGTTTTGATTAACAGAGCACACTGTCTTCTTTTCAGCAAAGTCTTTATTTGTACAATATCTTATATAAATATTTGTCTAAAAACTTTTCTGTGTAGCATAACTACACTCTTTTCATCACGCTAAACTGATACTGTGAACAAAATAAAGTTTTGGGGTACCAAAGGAAAGCTTTAAAATGTATCTGGTGGATTCACAATATTTTTGTTTACCTAACCAAGCCAATACTGAAAACAAGTACTTCTGTATTCTACTATTCTACGTGCTTCTATATGTTTTACTTCTATAATTACTGTAGTACAACTTTGCTGCATCACAACACCCTTTAACTAAAAGTATAAATTTCATAAAGCATTCAAGATAAGGCTTGAATAGACAATTTCAGACAATAAACTTGTCCCTCTATTACAAGTTTAGAAGCACTTCTACAACTAGAAACAGTCCAGGCTTTTTTTTTTTTAATACTGAAAATAAACAAGCACCTGTTAAAGCCTTCAACTGCCACAACATCACAGCGAAGGCAAGAGTGGCATTTAAGTCAGTCTTCTCTGCAGTAGTTGCAGAGAGCCAAATTACTTTTCCATGACCAACACCTTGTCCTGAAGGGATTATGCCCTTCTTTGGCTGGCTCTTTCCAGTAATTACATGAACACAGCTCACAGCGTGCTGTTCCCAGCTGAGCACAAGGTAGCACCTTCCCTTAGATTCAGTTGGCATTGTAGCAAGAAAAGATACATGCAACCATAACCCAAAATCCTTTTAACTCCTTCTCTGCCAACAAGGTAGAAGATTGTGAAAGGGACACCTGAATATGAAAATTAACCTGCTTATCCCTGGCAGAAATCAAAAACACTTAGGTAAATAAAATCCAGTACTCTATCGGGTGCAAGACATTTAAAGTTTCAAGGAATTACAGGTCTTGTAAATGGTAACCATTGTTTTTTAGTATAACATAGTATTGGCATTGTTTTTCACATCATTTTCAAATTCTAGCAAATTACACAACATAAGATAATAGATATGCTTGCAATATTCAGAAACACAGTAACAGATTTAAGAATCTAAGGAGTAACGTTCTGTTATCCTGGAAGTAAATAACAGATGTAGTCCAATTTGAAATGTCACTCACATCCATATAGCCTGACTGCAGCTATTCCGTATGTCCCACCTGTACTTGCAGAGTTCACCATACTTTTAGCAACTTTAGCTCACCTAAGCATTCTGCAGAAGGCCATAATTCCTGACTGTCTGCTTCATTTTTAAAAGATTAAGCGTTCAGGCTTTCAGTAAGTTTGGCCGTCTCAAGAAGTGTTAAAGCAAACATGCAAACTAACTGAGTGAGCACAGGGCACAAAACAAGCTTATTTTGCTAGTTCTTTCTGAATGCAAAAGACTACTTTGTTCATTGCAAACAATTTCTTCACATATCAAATGTAAAAGACTACTCTGTTGAGAGATCTTGCCTCAGCTCTAGAAAACTTCGTAAATTTATTGGAATTCTGCTTTGCAAAACCTCTAAAATGCCCAATACACACACATAGGTGCTTATGAGCATAATTAGCAGACATCTGCATTTCAAAATTCATACTGGATTTGGCTTTTTTAGTTAAAAACAGCTGAACAAATTGCAGTAGATGAGAGAACGGAAAAAAAAAAACACCAGATTTTCCAACCCATTTCAATTGCTTGTTTCCTAATGATTTCCTGATGTTTCCTAATGGTAAGGATCGTTTCTGCAGAATTGCTACAGTTTCATTTTGCTTCTTCATTTACTGTTTATTGTATCCAGAAATACTCCTTAATGGATTGATTACATCATCCATGACACTCATATGATGCTTTCTTTACAAGTAGAGAAAACAGTTTCGAACATTATAGAGAAATGAAAAGTTCACTGAGTCTTCATCCAAAACCTCTTCCTGTTATGATCATGCATAGACACCAGAGGGTTACACACAGAAGAATACAGACTGGAGTTCTGACAAACAGTTAAGGATATGATTTCTGGAACTTGCAGACCTACCACCAGCAACCATTGGCAAATATCTCCCCTGAAGAACTCAATTATTAAGGAGATTAGTCATTAGGAGACACACATGCTCTGTCTGGCAATGATCTAAACCTGTTATTTTGGTTTTCCAAAAAAAATGAACAAGGAAACGCAGTACATTTTGAAAGTCTCACAATGTACCTCTTGGGGCTAAAACAATGAAGTAAATGCTGCTCATGATTTTGCAGAATAATGAAAATCTCTACAGACTAACAATTAATATAGATCTTTTCTTAAGCACACAGCCTGAAGGGCAAATACCACAATTCCTGCAAAACACAAGTGGCTTGCATACTCACAAATAGTCTAAATCAAGAAGAGTACTCATGAAATTAGTACTTAAATCTGAATAAATTGCAGAATCTGTTCTTGAATGTAACTCTCAAACCATGGAATCTCCACAAAAATCTCAGGTGAGTGCTCTATGCCAGTGCATCCCCACATACTTTCCCTGTGCGTACAGGGCATCATCTTCCCCCTCCAGAAACAAAGCCAGGAATGGCAGCTGTTATTTCCATAGCAACTCTAACCCACCAAAAAGTAAAGCATGTGGAAAAATTCAGAGAAACAGAGTATCCACCAATTATTTATACAAGCTATGCTGAATAGCTTTTTCAATGTATTAAAGTGTGCCCTTTATGCAGGTTTGTAAAACACTCTTCTTTTTGCTAATAGCTATTAACTTCAGGTTTAGTGTTTGTTTTTTTAAAGAATGCACAAATCTCTCAGTATTCAACTACATTTCAAAAGACACTACAGTGACATAGCTGAACGAAAACAAGAATAAAGCTTTAGACCTTTTATTTTGAATCTAAAAAAGTCCACAAACAAGGACACCACAAATACTATATTTGCATTTTTTTCACGATAAGTATAAAATTACTTTCCTATCATTAAAAAGACATTAAAGTATTACTCACTATTAAGCGATCATCTCGTCCCATTGTAATAACAGTTCTGTTCACTGTGCGTAATAACTGTACCATTATTTCTTGAATATGGTGATAAGTTGATGCCTGTAATTGAAAACAAGCAGTTTTGGTATTAAATCCATCTCTCTTGTAAAAGAAAGCAGCAGCCAATTATTTTACACATTGACAGTTCAAGTTGTATAATATAACCACCCTATTGGAAGAACAACACTGTCTTCTTGCTCACATTGCTCCTTAGTTCCAGCAATGTCAGTGGAATACTTATTTCAAGCGGCACAGTCCAATTTTAGGCCTATCTATCACATAATTGTTTTTTGTTTCAAGCAGTCACTTCCCATCCCTGACTCACAGGACTCATGTTTTCCCAGTAACTGAGTAGCCTATAACTTAATAACAACAACGCAGGAACAGAGAATTGAGGCAAATTGTATCATAGTTCTCCACATCTGTCAATGGCCCTCAGGGTAGTCTGGAGCTCAGTAATATCGATAGCTTGCAGATGCAAAGCGTATCACTATTAAAGGAGAAAGTTATCTTCATTTCACTTCGCAGCTCTGTGACAGCACAAACTGAAGTTGGTCTGCTCTTTGGTCCCATTGCCAAAGTACTGGTCATGTTGCTTGCAAAAGGACACTTGATTATTTATTTTAAAACACTGAGCAGAGGGGTATAACCTTATATTCACCAATTTCACTAACCTTACTCTGATAACTAGAAAACTTTGGAAACTAGCATGCCACAATCAAAGAAAGAAAAAGTCGAAACAAATTTCTAACAGAAAAAAAAAAATTCTTACACCAAACAAGGCACCTCTTTAACATCACATGTACTATGGAAAGAACACCACAATCACAGAAGCCATGGTGATTTCTTAACAATATTTTAGTTGGCCAAGCTCCAATACCACCCCAGGAGAAACTGTCTCATTCTCATCAACTGGAAAATACAAACATCAAATTGAGAAACTGCATTGTTTGTAAAGCTTCCTCCCCCTAACTACAAAAATTAAACACAGCAATTATGTGTACTTTTATCTTAAGCATAAATCAAGCCCCTTAAAGGTATATGGCTACACCTATATCATCAATTTGGTTCAGAACAATTTTGAGGCAAATCCCTTGATCACTTCCATTTACCACGTACTGCTTCTGAGTGGTTTTGTTGCACACAGAATAGATTCATTCCAGATAGATATAAGCTAGAAGCTCCTTGAAAGTGCTAGAAATGAAGACATTAGGTTCTTGAACAATGTTTGGGCCACACCAATATAAGGTACCGCAGCATGTTTCTAAACTGTCTGCCTTCAGAAAGCTGGGCCATATGCATAATGGAGATGTTTGAACCACAGTATCAGACCATATCTTACTCACTGTAAACTCCCCAAGCCATGTACAACAGATTGATTACAAGCTCAACAACAAACCACATCAATCTAGTGTACACTCATGTTGTGACACATTCCTTGCTAATGCAGACATCACCAAAACATCCTACACAGCCAAGGCAAAAAACACTGAAGGGGAAGTCACATTAAACAAAGCGAACATGGTATAGAGATGTTTTTGCTGATACTTCTTAATATTCATTTGAAGGTATGGGAAGCTGCCTGCTGTAACAGTGACTACCTTCTGACAACAGTCTGTAAAAACACTAAAATTCACAGCACGCAGCCAGTTATTTTCTTTTCACCCAGGAAAGATACTATGTCTCACTGCAAGAACTGCAACACTTAAACAGCTTTCTGGTTAGAACCCTCCATGCAGCTACCACACCAAATGTAGAGATAAAAAATGGTGTCTCAGCTGAAATTGTTATCTGCAATAATGCAAGAAATAGCCTATGATTCTATGGTTTGGCCTCTGTTACAACTCAAGATATATTCATTAATCATAGCTGTTCCTATAATATTGATTACCACTATAATTAAAAAAATCAACAGTCAAGAAACGCAAACTATGTAGTAGCACTTCGCACACTTTCCTTGGGCACAAGGAAGTCACTTGGTCACTAGTTTACCTTTTTTTTTTTTTTTTTAAATTCAAAGATGAGGGCTCTTTAACCTCACTTCCTTCCACATTGCAGTATGTGCTATACCATTATTAGTAACAGTTCAGAACATTACATTATGATTTTAACATTCAGCCATGACTCCATTATTAAAGATTAGCTCTATTCTGAATTCACAAGTAGCACATAACACACCTTTCCTGGAAAAAATACAGCATCTGCTCAAGCATGCAGAGGTTATTTTCTGCTAAGCCTTTGAATTCTCAGAGAAAAGTTAGCAAATGAATTAAAATGGTTTCTTTATGAAACTGAGACTACTACCTTTCTTTTTAATAATCTAAGAAACAATTAAGCATTCAATACTGACATTGCTAACCTAACAAAAACAGTTTTTTCACACATTGCCTCTATGAAAGACTTCAGTTTTACTTTAACAGCTTCTAGCTTCAGAAGACAGTCTATCAACCCACTGTAACATGCATTTTCTTAGATTGTATTTCACTTCACAAGGATGACATGTTTTTTAGTGAAACCTGGAAAACCCACCATTTGATTAAACATTAGACTTTTCAGAAGCTAAACTAATAACTTGTACCATATACAAATGCTTCCTTGGAAAACACAAACTGTATTATTCCATTTTATGGAATATGGTCATGAAAAATGTATGCTTGTCTTCACTGTTGAAAAGGATTTGCTAGGAGACCAAGGCATGAAACAATCAGAGGTCATACACGGTATGCAGGTTAGCAGTAGGAAGTTCTCTCACAGAACTCAAATGTCTTCAGATTCATTGATGGGATGGATGGCACACATTCATATACATACATTAGTTAACAGAAAATCCAAACCAAACAAAATTTCAGTCTCTCTAAAAATAGCCGTGCAGGGTAATGGCAGTGAGTGTTTGATTTAGCTTTCATATTCTATTTAAACTTCTACAGGGTTGGGACAAAAATAAAGAGTAATTCCATTGTCTCAGAGTCAATCATGCACTTCAGAATATGATAGAGTGCTCATTTATTTGGACAGTGACAAACATGGACTAACTGAATGGCTCCTTCAGAATCATGGTATTACACAACCTGTACTTCAGATACCCACTTGGAGATATCTCTTCAGTCAATTCGTTTCAGCTGTCCCAGCTGTGACCTCTGGCAAGCTCTTGCCCAACTCTAGCCTACGCCTTGGCATGGGGCAGAGTGAGAAACAGAGAAGGTCTTGACACTGTGCAAGCACTGTTCAGCAATTACTAAAATTTTCATTGGTATGTTATCAACACTGTTTTGGTCACAAATCTAAAACACAGCACCATATGGGCTGCCACAAAGGAAAAGAACTCTATACAACCAGATCCAGTACGCTCGCTCTCTTATGCATCCAGTTCTATAACTTTGTGTTTCCCCTCTGACAAACACACAAAATAAGAGCACACATAAAAGGATAAAGTTTTTTTTTTTTTAGATCACATAGTTCATAATCATGCATCGTTCTGATTGAAAATTGTCTGCAGAAGAACTTAAGGTAACTGGCCCTAACAAACCACGCAGACTCGCTAACTAAATTCCTTTGAAACTCTCTTTTGCTAAAGTCTTGAGATCTGCCGTAAGTTAGGCAAATGCTTTACAAATTTCTGCACAATTCTACAACACTTCCAGACTTGTTTGCTAATATAATCAACTTAAAATGCAGCTGCTGCCAATTAGCGACTTTGTGCACAGAACAGGCAAAGATTATACAGCTCACTTGCACTCGTAGTCTCAACCAAGATTTTATTTTGGATTCCAAGAGAAAGAGTTCACCGTTATATTTAATCATGTAAGCACTATAAACAAAAATTTGTTCTGATACAGTAAATATTAAACTATGGGATACATGTTAGATTAGAGACAAAGTCACCTTATGAAGGGCTGTCAGATTGCACACGAAGTTGTTGTAAAGGGGGAAAAGGGAAGTGCATTTAATTAAAACAGAAAGAAAAAGTCACAGATTTCACCACAGCCTTCATCAATGACTTACTTTCAGTTCTGAGCTTTAATTGTATTTCACAGGTGCTGAAAGTACACAGTTTCACGCTATGAAACTAATGTTTGACATGATTCAGTCAAAACAATGTCATCTATGTCTAAATGTTGTTTGCTGCAGAGGACATTTAAAATCAAACATAAGCATCTCACCTAGATGCCTAGCAATGACTGCCTATTCATAAAAATAAAGTCCTTAACATAAACCAGTGTTCTTAATAATGTACTTGCTACCTGCAGAACCCAGCAGCTGGACAGCAGCTGAAGAGAACAGTGTTTGAACACAAGGAACTGATGATTCACATCACTTCCCACTTGCCAAACAATGCAGGGCAAAACAGTAGGGCAGAGCTGGCAATATCTCAATATCTTTTTCTTTGACAAAGAAAATACATTCTTCAAAAATTCTGTAACAACTTCAAAGATGATCTCACCATATAAATTTTGACCACACAAAACACAGACCAACTACAGCTGCTTCTTTCTGTCTTTTGTGTATATTCTACTTCTGGCAATTTCCACAGAATAAATCCAATGCAAAAATATCAAAGCTAAGTTTACAAAAAGTTTTAAATACTAATCCAAAGCCAGATTTCTCCATTGAGACAGAAAACCAAAAGAAACATGGACAAGATATTGGTCTTTTCAAGATAGAGTTAAGCTTACAATTAATATTGTAAACTGAGTCTGTCACTAATGCCTGAAGTTTTCTCCTCCAGCAGGTCAAATCATCCGTCTTCTTAGAAAGATGCTAAGAGATACAGGAAATTAATTGTTCAATAGAAAATGGACCTTAAGTTTCAAGCGCAATCCCACAAGAAATAATTTGGTTAATTACTAAAACAATAGATAACACTGAAAAAAGGCATTCTGAAGGAGATCACCTAAATACTACTATCATAATAATCTGGCCGTATAGTGAATCTTTTCCATTTGCCAGTACGAGTATGGGATATGAAGTATTTTTCATTGCAAGTCAAAACTGTACATCATTGAAACCAGATTTTTCAGTTTAGCTGGAAAGTAAGCATGCATGTTGCACGCAAGAGAAATCTCCACTGTCTCTTAAAGATGAAGTACTGTCTGATGCCTTATATACTGCTGTATTGAAGGTGTTCCCTTCCTTTGGTCTTCTTCCCTCCTTCAGACAAGTAGTCTCAAAAGCAGGTTTTTTTAGTACTAAAGCAGGACCAGTGTCTAGCATAGCTAAAAAAAAAAAAAAAAAAAAACCTTTATAACCCATGGATAATCTGTCAAGGAAAAAAAGAAATTACTAGTGATAGTCAAGCATTTGCTGTTGTAGTTAAAAAAACAGTCATATTCAATGACATAGGCCTGAATATATTCTAGCATCCATATTGTCTCTGATCAGCAATTGTATTGCCAGAAGGCATGTCAGGGTATGTATTTTTCTCAACAGAAACATCTAGTTCTTTTGTTGATGTCCCAACTATTCTACAATGTTTCCTATACTCATGAATCTGATGCCTCAGGAGGGGTCGTCACATGCTGATACCACTACTGGATTTAAACCTACTTCAAGGGACTTTTCTTCTTATATTAGAAATTCATCAGTATTCATTGCAAAAGTTATCTGTAGATAACTGCCACTCAAACATCTCAGGGAATCTCCAGTTTACAGGTTACCTTCCTTAAAAGAAGCTATCGAAGAAATACCATTCGTTTTAATCAAATGTGAATGTGTTTGGATTTTTTTAAATTCATGTTTTTTAAATTCTCACCAATTTTCATGATGTAATGGGTTACATGTTACCTAAAAAGCCGTTGTTTGTCATAATGCAAAAAGGTTTGCCTGGCTACCTCATTCAACAGGAGTAAAGGCACAGAATGCATTACCTGCTTTTAAACAACTTTATTCTATACAAATCACATAAATTTAATTGGATTGTTAAAAGACTGAAGTCCAAATCTGTGAAGAGTACAATCACCCATTAACTGTCTGGTCTCCAGCTGCGTTTAAACATAGACATCACACTGATCGGTGGAAAAGAAATCCAACCAAAAAAATCCTATTACTAAAGATAATGTTCTCCTCCGTGATAAAAATGCATTTGATTTTAAATACAGCTAAGCATTTGCCTAATATCAAGGGAGAACATCTGAAGGAAAAAATATTAAGAGCTTTTCATAAGCTCTCAGCAGCACCATGTTAACCAAGTAGTTTTCAACTAAAGGGTTCCCAAATGAAATCTAAAGTATTTGTCTAATTATTTTTTCAAGTCTTTAATGCATATGTACATTAATGCATTCGCAGAACTGTCCAGAACCAGTAGTTACAAACCTCTCAAACATGGAATTTATTGAAACAAATACTTGCTTTTCTTCAATCACCTTTGCACTTTATTTACACCTCCTTTCTGTAGACATTTCCATAGGGGTTATCAGCTCAGATATAGGTCATCTTCCATCCCCCAAGTTTTATGTTTTTACTAATAATGATGAATTAAACAAACAAACAAATCTATCTACACTTTAAAATATTTTGTTCCCAACAAGAGAAACTTACAAGCATTTCCAAAAATGAAAAAAAAATTTATTAGCAAGAATTCTACTTAGTAACTGGTTTTGTGGCAACAGTCACACTTAACATATGAATAAGACACAGGTTGAAAGGGTGCTTTCTTTAGAAACAGTAATTTGAGAAATAAATAAAATGGGATGCCTTTTAAAAAACCTTGCATTTTCAAAGGTTTCTTCTCTGGAAAACAGCTCATAGCCTTTCTATATCGTTCTGTATATCTCATTTCCTACTCTTGGAAAATGGACAAGTTGGAATCTACAAAATAGTTTTCAGACTGCATGAGGTTACATATGTGCATAGCAAGCAACAAGAATCTGACTTCGTGCTGTTCTGCATATAGCAATGCTCTCACTCATACAAGCATGAGCTACAAACCCATATTTTCAGTAGGCACTAACAAATCTTTGACATGCCAGCTACTGTTAAGATGGACAGCAACTGTTTAGTTTCAAATAAGCTTAATTTATGTGGTACACATGCAGAAAGCATCAATCCATCTTACTTTACGACTGCGTTTCATCTTTTAAAGTATACAGTAATCAAACCGGTTTACTTTACATTACAGACCTATAAATTTTAACTCGACTCTTTGCCCTATCATGCTTTCACCATTTATCTTATGAATTTCATTTGAAACTCAAATGTTCCAATACCTCTCAAGCATCACCTTGTAGTAATCCCTCCTGAAGCGCTTATGTCTAAAACAATGAGGAAAATAGCTCATAATACACAGGAAAATATTGCCCTGTGCAAACAGAGAAGCCTCTTCAGTTCCAAACTCAAAGATTTTTATGAAACCAAGCAACATGCTGTAATGATTTCATTAGTAGAAAATGATCCAAGGATCCATAGTGAAAAACCACTAAAATGACAACTTCCCTTCATCCAAAGCCTACAAAGTTTGAACACATGTATCGGAAAAACATAGCTCAGGAGAAATCAGCAATATTCACAGGAGAAATTACAACTTTCCTAATGTAATTAATTATGATATTTTCTCAGAATAAATGCCTCAAATTATCATGAAATTTCATCGAATAACCTACTGCTCAGTAAAAAGCAAGGGACTAAAAAGTCAATTCAATATTCTCTCAAATGAGAAAAGCAACCACCCAGATAAAAATTTCTACAGTGCTCCAAAACTTCACAAGCCTGAGAAAGAAATCGCAAAGTAAAGTATAGTAAAGAGTAATCTGTTTTACATAGACATTGCTGAAAGCAGAAACCATAAGCTACAACATTTGTACATTGAAAAGCATTTCTTTCAGAAACTAGAAAAGTTTTTATAAAAAGAAACAAGATTATATTTGAAAATTATTCTGAATGCTTAGAATAATAATAGAAACATCATATAGTCTGGGTTGAAAGGGATCTTTAAAGGTCATCTAGTTCAATCCCCCTGCCATGAGCAGGGACATCTTCAACTAGATAAGGGTGCTCACAGCCCCGTCTAACCTGACCTTGAATATTTCCAGGGATCGGGCATCTACCACCTCTCTGGGCAACCTGTGCCAGTGTTTCATCGCCCCCATCATAAAAAATGTCTTCCTTCTATCTAGCCTAAATCTACCCTTTTCGGTTTAAAAAGGCTACCCCTTGTCCTGTCACTACCTGCCTTTGTAAAAAGTCCCTCCTCAGCTTTCTTGTAGGCCCCTTTAGGTACTGGAAGGCTGCTTTAAGGTCTCCCTGGAGCCTTCTTTTCTCCAGGCTGAACAGCCCCAACTCTCTCAGCCTGTCCTCACAGGAGAGGTGCTCCAGCCCTCGGATCATCTTCGTGGCCTCCTCTGGACTCACTCCAACAGGTCCATGTCCTTCTTGTGCTGGAGACTGCAGAGTTGAGGGCAGTACTGCAGGGAGGGTCTCACCAGTGTGGGGTAGAGGGGCAGAATCCCCTCCCTCGACCTGCTGGTCACGTTGCTTTCGATGCGGCCCAGGATCTGGTTGGTTTTCTGGGCTGCCAGTGCACATTGCCAGCTCATGTCCAGCTTTTCATCTACCAGTACCCCCAAGTCCTTCTCCTCAGGGCTGCTCTCCATCCCTTCATCCCTCAGCCTTTATTGATACTGGGGGTTTCCCAGACCCAGGTGCAGGAACTTGCACTTGGCTTTGCTGAACTTCATGAAGTTCACATGGGCACACTTCATCAGCTTGTCCAGGTCCCTCTGAATAGCATTCCATCCCTCAAGCATGTCAACCAAACCACTCAACTTGGTGTCATAATATTCTAATTCATATCAGTATGTATTCCATTGAACTTTACCAATCAAAACTAGAAGTGCCTAAACCTCTGCCAGGAAAAAACACAGCAGCCTCACTGCTTTTAATAATACTATGGTGATTTACAGCAGCTGACTATTTAAGAATATAAAATTGCGAAATAAAAAAAGATAGCACAGATATCAGTACTTCACCTTTAATATTCCAACCGCCCTTTAACTTAAGTTTATGAAAAATAGGAGAAAAGTTCAATTTGCCACTGACTTGTATTAAAAATTTAAATGAGCTTCATCAGCATCAATAATTTACAACCTAATCAGCTCAGACTTACTACAGACTTGGGCCATCTACATCATCATCAATACTTACAGGGTCTTGACAGCTCAGAACCTCCAGGATGCTATTGAGTAATTCAACACAGTACTTCTTCTCCTGGACCTGGAGCTGCTGATCATCCTTCTGTTCCAGTAATTCCTTCAGCTCTTTTGTAATCACAGGAAGCAGAATGTCCCTGCATTCTGAAAGCAAGCAAATTATCTTAAGAACAAATATCAATCAAATACTACTTGCAAATAAACCCTCCTCCAAACAGTGAAACACAATATGCTTTAACAGTTACAGTCCCTTCCAATGTGGAATTGCTGGTTTTCCAATCATCCCTCAGGATGATTATTTTAGATTTAGATACTCTAAAACTTGTGTGCTATTTTTGTAAGTCAATAGTATTTCCCATATATGAAAAACATAACTTCCTGATAATTTCTTTCAGTTAAATTTTGAAAGATGTTTAGCTTGTCCAAAACACTTAGGGACAAATTATTCATTTCATATACAAAGCACCTAGAAATAAGCTATGTTTAAATAGTGACAGGATTTTAATGTAAGAAAAATACTATATTTATTAATTATTCTTTTTAAGACACAAACAGCAACAGAATTGGTTTATGTGCATAATTTTGAAATATACCTGCTAAGAACACATAAAAGAATGCAGACAAGGAAAAGACTCTAATGAAAGACCTATCACACCTATGAGGGTGAGCGCCACACATACATTCATCCTTATTTAAATTCAAGGAAGCTGACACAAATAGTAATTTACATTTCAATCTCACATGTACATTGACTTTTTAAGACAGAAGTGGTTATAGGAAATGTTGGGAGGACAAGATGCACAAATTATAAATAACTTCAAAGGCACTGTCTATCTAGGAACAAAAGATAGAGATTTTTCTTCTAATTTAATTGATACATGCCACTGAGTGATTTAAGTAGCAGCTTCTACAACAGTGCTACGAAAATAACCTGGGAAACAGAGCTAAATGTAGCTTCAAATGTTCCACCTCAGAATAAAATTTGTATAGAACTAGAGAAACGTTCTAGTCACAGGCAATGAGCTGAAGTTCTTACTCTTTTCCACTCAACCGATTTCTTACTGCTTAAAATTGTTTGTCTTAGCTCTCTGGAAAAATATTTATATCACCAATTGGATACTACTTTCTATCAATACCACATATTACAGTTTCTGAAAAATTAATAGAACAAAACTAGAAAACTTAATTACTGAAAACAAAAGTGAAAATGTGGCTTTTTATTTTTTCTTTTAAGAATGATTTAGAACACCTTTACCTGGACATACAGCACACTCGCGGAGTGTGAGATGTGTGAAACTCTATCCAATGTGGTTTAAAACAAGCCAGGGGCTCAGAATCCCCCCAAAATAAGGGTGCTAGTATAGCAAGACAGGAGAGTAAAAAAGAAAGAGAGGAAAAGAGTGGGAAGTAGATTATAAACTCCTGAATTTTGTAGATGAAACAACAGAAGCTATCCATGCAGATTATTCTTATTTCAAGTAACAGCTCTAAGCCATATAAAGCCAGGAATTTTTATTCATGTATAAGAGGCAGCATAATTTCTTGCCTCACAAAGTATCTCTACTCTTGGTAAGGCCACAATGTGAACAAAAAGCTATTGATCTAATTTTCTATAACCCTTGTTCCAAGCTACAAGAAAAATCTTACTCAATGACTAAATTACAAACTCACTAGTAAAACAGCAGTTAAAGAACACATATCAACATAAGACCTGTTCAAAGAGCAGGATAAAAAAAGAATTTCACACAGCTTACAGTTCATTTACATGACCAATTCCGCACAGACGAGCTTCCTGCACTTAATGCAGGTCAGGCTACCGCTCTGATTCAGAAACCAAATAGCTGCACTTACAAAGCACTTAGCACAGCATACTAACACTCCTGAGGCATTTCAGTATGGATTTGTGTTCATGGAGACAGAGAAAAACTCCCCTCCAAAAGTCATCCACACTGATAGATTTGTAGTCACCAGCTGCAGACATCAAACATTATACAGTTTTCTGAAACTGAGATGTAATTTGATAATCAGCAACTTCTTTCTTGACTTGCTCATATGAACCCACTTCTAATAACTAATTGTAAATACATCAAATGCAATGCCATTAACTTCTTGACCAAAAACTGAACCAAATAAACATCATTAGCAACGTTAAAAGTTACATGCAATACCTTTAAAACTTGCTGAAATGTGACTAGTACTTTCTTTTTTAATAAAGGGCTAACATATTCAGTCAACAAATAAGTAGAAATTATAAATTAGATTATTACCTACCTACTTTTTCAAAAGCTAGAAAACAAACTTTAATTCTGCTTTCATTGCAATCAGTGCAAACTCCCCTTCCACAGTCTAGGGTTATTCAGGGAGGGGGAGAAACAGTTCACAGTACGATCAGTTCAGGATTCATTCATTGTTCTGACCACTCCAAAAATATTTAAGATACCTTTTCCTTTGGACATAACATTTATTGCTAACCAAGTTCCATTTCATGATGGCTATGAAAAAGACCATAAGTGTATTAGTGTAAACACCTGTTAAACCTATTAGTATAAACACCCATTTCTCTAAAATAGCAATGACTGTTTCATTCCCACTGCACAGTTGAGCTGAAAGAGTTATTTGCCAGACTTTTAACTTCTCCATACAGTCCATATGCTGCTGAGATAGAAGCTGCGTGTCACCCCAGCGAGATACATGCAAAGAACTTGCTTACAAAGTTTTAACAGAGAAATTAAAATGGGACTGCAGTGGATTTCCAGTCTGTTACTGAAAGATGGCATGCATTTAACAGACTTTAAAGTGGATCAGACAAAAAAAATAAATAAATAAATAAAAGAGACTCACAACTGAAACAAGCAGTTCTGGGTATAAGCAAAAACTTCTTCCTCGTGAAGACAGTCTGGCAGTGGAATGAACAGGTTACCCAGTCTCTATCATTAGAGGGTTTTGAGACCCACCCGGAGCAAGCCCAGAGGAACCTGGTCTGACCTCAGAGCTGATCCCATTTTGAGTGGAAGGTTGGACTAGACACATTCCCAGGTTCATTTTAAACTTGAACTATTCTACAATCCTTTATTGCAAAGATTGCTAATTAATGGTAGCGTAGCAGTAGCTTGGGGCACTGCAAATGACCAGTTGCTAATCATCAGGAACAGAAGATAGTAGCCAACCACTGGATAACAACTGCCAGCACATGGAAAAAAATTTACAGGAGACTGCCAGATTTCTGGGAAATGAACGGAGGCTGTCAGAGAGTTAGGAACAAAGATAAATCTCTACGTATATACCTATATATGTAAATCATGACATCTTTAGGGCTTGTCATTTTTTTCATCCATAGACTCAAGTGACAAGGTTTCCAATACCAGAAGAGACGACATCAGAATCATGACTCTAAAGACAGATGGGAGAAACCTATTTTTTGTCAATTCAGTCCATAGCACTTGCACAGCATCTGTGGAGAGGCAAAAGTTTGCTTCACATATATTTAACCTGTATGAAAATACACATGCAGCAAGCACTGAGGGCTGTCAAAAATTCAATTTCACTTTTCTGATACCCACTCTGCCTCATCCCTGTTTTCCTTTTCAGATTCTCTAACTGCATGCAAGATGTACTGAGGAAATGATACATCACAAGCTAAACTCCCCATCTTTCCTACAGCATTGTTGATCCAATACAGTAACCCACATGACAGGCAATAAAGCTTATCTGCATACAGTATCACTATAGAGATTTGTCTGCAGTTATATCTACATCTACACATGGCAACATTTTGCGTCACAAGTTCTCTGCTCTAAACCTGCTGTGTACAAACTCCACTTCTTACAAAGATGCCTAACTGTTACTCTAACATTCTGCAACAGGCACAGTAAGAGCTACAATTAATACAACATGAAGATGGACACATTTAGACAAACACATTCAACCTTTAACTAATCTGCAATCACATGTCACAGGAATATAGATTCCAAATCAACAGCATGTAAGAAATTTAGCTGGTAACCGTCTTCTCATAACTACCATTCTTTAAAACAGTGCCTTTAAAACATTTCCACTTCAAAAAAACATCAGTAGGTACTGCTATGCTAACAGGTCTGTTCATAACAACAAAGTTGAAAGACATGTCAAATTGCGTGACATCTCAGCCACTTTGCACCACTCACAACAAGGACAGAACATTATATGCACATACCAGTTTCACATCTGCCACAATAAACATAGTTACTGCACCCACTGCTCCAAAACAATATCCAGCTCAATTTTTAAGCCATTAAGATCTCCCTTGAAATGCCTCACAGCTAGCAAATATAAAAATCCTCTTTGGGTAGCTTTTAAAGTTACAGGAAGCAACTGGTTAATAAATCATAATCAAAATCTATACTTAATGAGCTTTATTTCACAAGTAAGACACTGGATTGAACAAAGTCATGGATCAAGGGGAATCCTGTATTTTAGCTAAAGTACATTTTAAATTTATACTCATACAGGAAAAAAACCTAGGACTTCAAGGCAGGTATTATGTGTATATTAATCACCAAGTTACATCTGACTTCACATGCCAGTGATACCCATTTGACCAATAATCGGGAAGCACAGAGGAGATCACAAGTTACAAGTTGCACTGGACACCTGAAAGAGAAGTGGAAGTAAACTTCATTGAATTTAAAACTCCTCCATACCAGGGTTTCAGAAGCCATTTAAAACTCTTCCTATGAGAATGCAAAATGTCCACTGTTGTCTATAACTCATTTAAACACCACACACACATATTTTGGTGAAAGAAATAAGTTTTTGACATAATTCTCCTTCTGCATAAAGCCATTCCATACTATTTAAACATTACGAAAGCAGGGCTTCTTGCATAGACAAAATTTTCCTATTGCACTGAGAGGACAGCTGAGGCAGAAGGTACAATTGATTTCCTCCAGTTTTAAGAGCTAATTACTCTGCAAGCTTCATTACTCCCAGTTGTACTTTGCATTATAAATTAAAATTTGATCCATATTTGATTCATATAGAATCTATTAAAAGGACTCAACATATGCAGCTGATCAATTATTTACAGTGCATTTTCAGACGTGAACAATGTTGAAGTGTCAAGCTGCATGGAAATTCAAAGGTCATGTAACTAACCTTAGTTGTATTATTTCCTTTAAAGAAACCCTGCAATTGTAATTAATAGAAAAATTGTTTAATATATTCTTATAACCAAATTGTATTTTTTGTGTTAATTATTTTGGTTTAGATTAAGGCTATATGCCTGTATTTTGTGACTGGCTGCTAGATAAACTCAGCTTGTTAGATAAGGTAATAAAGGAGAATTTATTTTGTGTATAGTAAACAAATGTGAAGGGAGGTTGTAGCAAGGCAAGTGTCAGTCTCTTCTCCCAAGTAACAAGCGATAGGACAAGAGGAAATGGCCTCAAGGGCTATCAAGCACTGCAAGAGGCTGCCAAGGGAAGTGGTAGAGTCACCATCCCTGGAGGTATTTGAAAGACGTGTAGACATGGCACTTGGGGACATGGTTTAGTGGTGGACTTGGTAGTGCTAAGTCTATGGTTGGACTCATTCTTTAGGGTCTTTTCCAACCAAAATGATTCTATCATTCTATTATTAAGCAAGCCACACACATACATCTCCCCCCTGCCCCAAGAAAGCTCAAGAAGAAAGGAGGAGAGACATGGCAGATGTCTAGCTGCTTTATTGCTTGACAAATGATGTGATAACATTGCCAAAGACAGATACACTCTCTCTTAGTGTTCAAACCCATGAAAAAAAAAAAAACTGTTCTGACTGGCTTTTTTTTCTAGAAGCCAGAAAAAACCCCAAACGTGCTGCTCCAAACTGTATTTGAACACATAAAACATTAACATACAGTTTGAACATCTTGCATTTATTCCATCAAGGTCTGTCAAAAGACACATTGTTCTACATTGTAATCAACCCCAAAATCCAACACACTTCTCTGAGAGAAGTTCCCTGGTAGCACCTTCCTGAATAAGGACAGGTAGATTAATTCTCATAAAAGACTGAGCAGTTATGTGTTTTTGGGTTTGGGTCTGGTTGGTTTATTTAATCCCTCTATTCACCTTATTCTCCTTCAGAAGATATCTAATGATTTCTTCTGTACCAGGTAAGTGAAATTCAAACTAAGTCATTAATGCAATAATGTCATGAAAGACGACATTTGGGTCTCCTTCAGCAAAAAATCACAGACGGGCTTCATTCCTGACTGCCTCATATATGCAGCCAAAATGGTAATAAAGATTTAACACCACTTTTGTCTCCCTTAGGGAACACTACTCTTGATTCCCTGGCATGCCTGTAGTCATATCCATCTGTTAGGATGGCTTCATGCCCACTTAAAAATGGGCATGCCAATTTAATAAGGACATAGGTGTCATTTGAAAACAGATTTAGAGCAAAGCCTTAAAAATAAAATCAGTGAACAACATTCTTTCAACGAGGAGAGACTTCTGAAAGCAGTCAGTGCTCAATTAAAGTGCCATGCTTCTTCACAAAGGACATCTGTTCACAACTGCAGGCATCTTTCTATGAAAAGTCTTCCATCTTCATTATTTGCTATTTAACTCTTCACTGGGACCCCAAAAGTAATGAATTCAAAATTGTATATATTTTATTCATTGCTAAATCTAAATTCAAACTTCACAGTTTAGATAAGAGCCACAGAAAGGGAAGGTACCATAGGCCACCTACACACTCTGACAGCACCGTAAGTTGCAAATTCTTTGTCTCTCAGAATCTAGTACTAACACAGGAAGGAGAAACACAATGGTTGATCCTGTGAAGCCAGCACACCATGTTGCTGCTAACCATTCAAAGCAAGCATCAGCAAGTAGGGTTAGATACAAAACATGTAGAGCATTAACGGTCACAGAACACCACTGTGACTAAACATAACACTGCAGAACGCATCCGCTTCCCAACTTCAAGGCGTATCTTCAAGTCTCTCCATTTCTCACAGGAGCTGAGTAATGTCATGTATTCGAAAGCAACCAGAGCAACATCTAACACCATCACTGCTGTAGCCAAAACAATGCTTTAAGCATTCAGTACCTTTTCCAGCTTGCAATGATTATAGTCTGCCAGCCTGCCACAAATGCTTGTCAGCATAACCTCTCTGGCAGATTTAAAAGTTCGCCTTGTGTTTGGATTATGGAATATTGATGAATTCCAATTTGCATGTTTCTACATTTCATTTAATTGACACATAAAATTTTGCTCAACAGCTTCAGTTCAACTTCTGTAATATGTCTTTGTTCTCTCTTTTCTACTTGAAGTAGTTGTATAGATACAGTTTTTACGCATACATTTAGAATTTCATTGTTAACCTCGTTCACCTAACTTGATTTAGATTTCCCTCCATGTATCAACATTAAAAAAAAAAAAGGCAACCCCCCCCCAAAATTGCTAAAACAACTGCCATAATGGATCAAGTCTAACAAAACGTTACCAGCAGCAATATTGAGCACGTCACCTACTCCTCTATAAACAGAAGAAAATAATGGCTTTAATCTACATGTGTTCATCACAAATGTATGCAGATAAATGCCTACAGATATGCATATGCCATCCTTATCCGTATCAAAGTATTGCAGGAATAGAACTGGCAAAAAATGAATACAGGATTCGAAGAGATGCTTTAAAGGTAATGTACCCCTAATAACACTACTGCATATTACAAAAGGAGGAAGGGGAAAAAAACCCACAACCCTACTCTCAGAAATGTGTTTCTTAAAAGAATCTTTTCAAAGCCAAGTACGAAACTCAAGCATGAATCCACAGAAGAGATCTTGTGTGTCAATAGAGAACTATGTCAAAGGAATTTATGAACAGTGAGTACTTTCAAATTTTTCCCAGTAGCTAAAAATGGGAGAGTCAAATGCATTAACAATCTCCTCAACATTTTAAAATGTTTGAACATAGAAGTTGTGTTGAAAACAGTCCAGGAAAACGATCACAGAATGTGAAAAATAAAACATTGGCTTAAGAACTCTTATCAGTAGGAACACAACCTAAGATTACAAGAATAGTTAAGATCAGTAACTATAACTCAATTCCGGTAATAATACTTAAACCAAAAGACACTTAATCAGAAAGTAGTGTTCCTTCTACCTTTTTTTTTTTAATTTTTTTCTTAACAGTCCTGAAGGTAAAAACAACACACCTTTTTCTAAATCTCTAACTGGGTTACATAGAAGACAGAACACAGACTTGATGCTGATTATATGCCACTATTTTAACTCTAAAATTTTTCTTAATCGACCGTGACTTGCACATATCTGAAATCACAACATGGACCTACAACTGGATCTTTTAAAAAAAAATTAAAATTTAAAACATTATATTCCTTGTGAAACATAGGCATTATACAACACAAACTTGCATTTCCTGACAGATCATAACCCATGTAACAAATTCAAACCTTTAGAAAAAAGGATTTAAAATAACATTAAAGTACAAGTCATTATCTTCCCAGTTTTCTCAGACAGAAAAGATCATTAAAGAGTTTAGCAGGACAATCTTAGATTGCTGAGGCTCTACTCTACTAAAGCATAACATTACCAAACCTATTTGCATTCACTTTATGCTGTATTACACATGCTATGTTACAGTTCATCTATTTTATTTTACTGGTTCTGCTTAAATTTAATATTACAGGATTTAAGATCATAATGTAATTGAAAAGATGCCATAGTTTAACCTGTATATAATTAATAACACACACACAATATTCATAGCACAGGACCAACTTAGTGACAGTATTCCTCAGGTGCACCTCAAAAATTTAGGACACATTTACATGTGCATTACTTAAGGAATAAATCTCAGATCTGACCTAAATCTTTGCTCTTCTAGATCACCAACACGTGAATTACCAATACTTTTCAAGGAGTGAAATGAAAGAATCAGAATATTTCACGGGTAAAACTTAGTAACATACACATGAATGTTAGGAAACCAGTCTAATTACGGGTGTATGCAAGTACCTATCTTGTTTAAACAATAGCACAATAGAAAGAGTTCTTCAGCAAGGAATAAAAAATTACTATAGTTTCAGCATTTCTTCTGGTGTCTGGCATATTAACCCCTACTGCTAACATATGTCTCTTGCTGCTGTTCTTCCAAAATCAGCAAGTGGTTTGCATATGCTGAACACGCAGTCGTTATGTCTACAGCCACAGTGAGCAGAGGACCTGGAATTTTGAGCCAAGAGACTGAAACTCTATTGCCACCTCTGCCAGTGACCATCTGTGTGACCTACTTAGAGTTTATATCCTTTGGAATAGATTTCACAGTGTTCTACTACAGCACAAACTCCTGATCAGGAGTGGACCTCTAGAGAATACAATGTCAAAAGCAGCAGTGTGAATACATACACATGATATGTTATGTTCAAGCATTTTATACTCATTTCATACCAATAAAAAACAATTCTCCCAAGGCTGATTCACAAATTTCACCATAATGTCAGTGAATATTCCATGGTCAGCTTACAAGAAAAATCTAGCTCCAAATACTATAAGCTTAAAAACACCAACTACAATAAAAATCGCATGTAAACAGCTATGAATTAATTTGGTGATCTCTCAAAAACAGAGAGATGATCAGGGAATTTTGGCAATAGGTTGCTTAAAAAAAACAAACAAACACACACACAAAAAACCACCCAAACACACCAACAAAACAGTGATGCATCAAAAGTAGTTTTACATAGAAACAAAGCAATTCTAACAAAACTTTTCTTCCGTAGGTCTAATAGAGAATTTCACAAGAGGGAAAGAATACTCCACTACATCTCACTATACAAAGGGAAAGATTTATGACAGGACACAGTTTCTAACATCCTAAGACATAAGACTTTGAAATCCCATTAGGAGTGCTTATACAGGAGAAGACAACCTTTTCTTTCTCTCTGATATTTTAAAATAATGAATTATCAAGTGATGTAAGAGGAAAGTGCCAAAAATTAAGTTTAAGAAGATTTCTTGTCCTCTGATCAAGAAGGACATAATATTGTCTGAAGACAAAGCTGAATAAACATCTGTGCATGTGCTCACACATCCTGTTAGAATGTTTCTAAACGTTATGGTGAAAGGTGCACAAGCAGTTGAGAGCATCAGTCTTCCTACATTCAGCCACTCAAACACCTGAACCCCACTAAGCTGTATTATAGTTACAGAGTGGGAACAAGAAATTGATGCCTCAACAAAAAAAAAAAA